>NC_051177.1:171248044-171548044 GCF_013339695.2 Rhipicephalus sanguineus
CCGACAAAAGTAGCCCACCGAGAGGAGTATTGATGATTGATGCCCAATAAAATTTGCCATGACTATGAGGCTTACCTACGGAAACTAGTAACACAAAGACACACTTGCAGCAGTATTTGACCGTAAAAGTTGCCGTAATAAACTTCTCTGGCGTGCGCGGAAAACGCTCGCTTTCCTTCGCCAAATGCCGATGGTTTATCGTGCCCCTAGTAAGATGGCGGGCGCAGCCGCCATCTTTTGGTGGGCGCGGCTTCACTATTGCGCAAAAATCACCGCTCCAGCAATTTTCTTTTAAGTGCGAATGCACTTTATAAGCGACCCTGAATCCGCCGTCCCATAGCAACGGCGCGAGGAGCGGAGAGGAGCGTCTGTAGCAACGGCGCAGCGACGTCACGCCCCGCGTGACTGCGCGCGCTCCGCCCTCCGCTCCGTGGCTGCGCGCGCCCCGCGCATTGCCTGTGGTGATGAAGGCCGGCGGCGAGACGCCGAACGAAAGCGTGCGAAGCGAGCCGAGCACCCCGAAGCCGATCTGGCGCGGGGACGCGCGATGCGTGAGCGAGCGCGGGCCCTCGAATTCGATTGGCCGGACGCGCGCTTCAAGCGAGACTTCCTGGACCGCAGCTTCGGATATAGCTGCGCGGTGTGCGATTGACTGTGGTTCGACAACAACCTGAGCCCCATCTCGGGCGTGCGCAACGCCGCCAACAAGTTGAACGCGTTGCGGGTTCTTTGGAACGAGTTCGGAAGACAGATCATCATCATCAGTAACAGTGCTTTGCACTTAAAAACGGCCAGACCTCCGTGGGTCGGCTGGCGCGTGCTCTCTCGCTGCCGTCTCCTTCGCTCGGCTCTGCAGTTTAGTCGCGCGCGCCCCCTCATAGCATCACCCCGTGCTTCGCACTTCCTCATACTCCCCTTCGGGGAAATGCGGGCTTTTTTAACCTCCTTGGTCTGGGATCGCACGGCGATGCAATTTCGATATATATTTGCGAAAGACGTGTGGGAAGCGACTGTGTATGGAGCCGAATAAGGCTATGCAATGTGGGTATTGTTATCTTACAGAGCAACCGCAGTTACGCAGGCTTCTCGTCGAGAAATATTGCGAAGATGCGGACAATGCTTCTTACCACGGCTGAATTCTTCAACTCCTGCTGAGTCAAATTATCGAGACCTAAAACCTTTTATAAAACGTCTTTTCTGTCTCAAAATATCAAGCAGTTTCCTCTGTTTTTACCTCTGCTGCCAACGTCAAGAGTCTTCGTAACTCATTTTGTGATTCGTTGTTAGTAGCAGTTGGGGCTAAAAATGGAAATGACGCTTAATTCTGCGACGCAATGGGGAGCACCGCGCATGTCAGGGAAAGGGAAAGTGGAAAATAAAGAGGATAGCAGCAGAAGGGGAGAAGAAACAGCCAGGTTCTCTTCTATTCATGGGGAGGTCGATGGTGAAGGGAGTTCCCATCAAGTTGCGGACGCTCAACGGCAGGCAGTGCATTTTTAACCAACCATGTTTCAACTATATGGGTTGAAGTGATCACTGGGAGGAGGAGCCTTCGCCCCTGCAGAGGCCACATTTAGGCGGCAAATTATGATGATAATAACGAACAATTTCAATGTGTAAGCACTTTCTACGGCGACTCATCGGGAAAACTGTCTGTCTGTCTGTCTGTCTGTCCACATCCACGAAGTGAATGACGTTAGAGGAGCTTGCTCGGAGTTAATCGGGTAAACCGCGAATGCTCCGCAGAATTACTCTGCTGTCATATAAAAACGTGACACGTTGTTATAGTAGCGATTATGGTCCGGTCGTTGTCGAATCGCAACCGGTCGCAGACCTTGCAGCTGTGGCCGAACGTGTGGTCGAGGAAATCGCGCTTGAAGCGCACGTCGGCGACACCAACTTCAGATAGCGACCACTTTCGGCGCTAGGTCGCTGCATCCCGCGCCCGTACCGCTTGGAGGTTTTCTTGCCACCGCTTCCGCGCTGCTTCGGCTTCGCGGGCTTGTATTTCGCGGTCCACACGACGCTGATGTCTCTCCTCGGCCTCGCGAGCTCTCACCGTAGGGTCTTAGCGGCGAGCCCGCGTTGCTGCTGCCTTGAGACTTGTTGTGGCCCTGTTGTGGCCCTCTAGCTGTCTCCTATGAAACTAGAGCCCGCGCCGGAGTGGAGCGAGCACCGCATGCTACAGTTGGCTATGCTATATGTGGTTTTGCCCGCGTTATTATTATAATCAAGGCGCTCGAATAAAAACAGGAAGACTTCTACATTGCGCGATCGTGCGCTAAGGTGGTCATGCTTTACCTGTGTTACGCCCGGCTACTATGGCGATGGGCAATCCCCGATCATAGGGAGCAAGTTCCTGTAAGAAATAATTGAAATAAACGAGTTAATTTTTCCTTAGCAAAGAAGGCTTGAAGCCGGGCGCTCGTGACCAGAATGGAGCGTCTTAACCGTAGGAATATACAACTATGCTCGGACAACGTGAATACAACTGAAGGATGTAAATACGTTGTGCCCGCAGTGAACAAGCAAATGTAAAAAGTTACCTTATATGAAGGCTCTGTTGAATTCAGTGGAAGTGAAATAAAATCCATCCGCACGAGAAGATATACAGCCAGCAGGAAGCGCTGACTATGTCCATCAGCAAAACTGAAACTTTACGAAACGCTAAAGCAAACCCTTGTTTTGATGTTCGCTCGATGCGCGTGATAAGGGTCCGTTTGAGACACTGATGATTGGTAGAAAGAAGATACATGTGGTCATGGCGATACCGTACGGAAATTTGATAGGCATGGGTCCAAGCTACATTAAAGAGACACCAAAGAGAAAAAGCAAAAGTATCCCTATTGCAAAACCCAGTGCCACTGGGTACCAGCGTCCAGTGCCATGCCTCATTATGGGCCCAGCGTCGCGCTGGATACTGGGCCGCTGGAGCGGCGTTTTACTGGGAGGCGCTGGGTCCTCAAGGGAAAAACGGCTCTACAGCGTTAAAACGGGGGTGCCTACGTCCCCTACAGAAATAATTAGTAAGAAAGTCATATAGAAAGCATTAGTGCAATAAAAAAAGAAAAAAAAAGCCGTCTGAATGAAAAAAAAGAAAAGCTCCACCACGCGGATTCGAACTCGCCACCTCTCAATCTTCAAGCGAGTACTCTACCACTGCGCCACGCTGAATTTTTTTCTTTCATGGTATTTATCACACTTAGTATTACAGTGCACAATAATAGCACAAATAAAGCAAGCAAAGGTACAAGCACATAGCGACAATATGCGCTCAAGCGTTACTAAGTGCACACTCGATGGCTAACACAACGTGCAGTAGAACGGTGAGAGTTCTTCACATCGTGTTATACTGGAAAGGTGGTGAGGCCGAGCATCACCAAGAGGGGGTACCAGTCCGGTCTAAAGTCCAGGTCATCAAATGTCCTTTAGCTGAATAGTCATGCGAATGAAGTGCGTGCTTGAAGAAATGGTGGGTTCTGCGTTACGGTCCTGCATACGTGTCTTCCATAAGCTATGCATACCCATGAGGAAAAACATATCATATGGCACTTCATCAAGCGATGTTGGTATAAGATAACGTATGGTGTGAGAATTGACGACAAAACGTTTCTTCAGTGCTCTCTGAAGGACATCCCAGAACAGAATAGCGTCTTTGCAGCTAATAAAGCAATGTTCTATTGTTTCCGGCACATCACATAGACGGCAGTTAACAGAAGAGACAAAAATATGGCAACGCGTCCGTAAAAGGGCTAGGCAATACAGGAAGACAGCGTTTCCTTTCATATTTGGATGTCGTGTATTCAGACGCGATCTTCCTTTGAAATCAAGCTTGCTTCTTTATTAGACACACACAAAGGGTTGGCGGCAACGAATGAAATGCCCAAAATGGGAAGAGTGCTAAGTTTCTTTAAGAATTCCCGTCTTAACTCCGAAAAATATCAAATGGATCAAGGAGCAGGGTATAATTTGACGGCTGTTACTGTCGAATTTGATAGCCGTTTCTCGCCCTTGCTAATGAGCAACATGTACAGAAGCTATATGATGACTCGTTCGATAAACAAGCGCCTACATGAATGCATACGGAGTAGTTTTCTCGCGCGAGCGACGATATTACTGCGGAGCGCGCGTGCCTGTATTCTGATTTGCAGTTCTTTCGATCACTACAACTATGAAACCGCTCAGCAAAAACAAATTGCATTTGTTGAAAAAAAGATGCCAGTGTGTTAATTCACTAACGCGTACCAGTACCGGCGAGTGCGGCTGGCTGCTTTCGGTGAGCCCGCGTTCGTTGCTGAAAGCGCGTCGCATCGATGGTCATCGCTCCTTGTGCGGACACCTTACAAAAGAAAAAATGGTTATTTTAAGTTAACGGATGTCAAGACTATACTTCACATTAATACTTACACACTGGAATTACGTGTGCTTAAACCAAGAAGCGCCGGTGACACGTACACGGACTCTGCCGGTACGCTAGGCCTAACGCTCGCTGGGAGCCGCACTAGGTCTGACCGATCTCGGCGCATATGAGTTGCGATGGTTGAAGTTTCTGCATTTTGGCCTCGGAACCTTTTTAACTGTTACCTAAAGTATAGCTGAAGTAAGTGGAAGTGTAAGAATTGCCCGAGATGCGTTTCCGGTGTGTCGATATCGAACGATGGCTGTTTTTCTGGCCACCGTTGGGAGGGGTCGCGAAACCAGATCTCATTTACTTCTTGCCAACTGCACGGCGATGTAGCGACTTGCTCTGTATCTTCAGACCGACGCCTCGAGACTTATAAACGTTACAATATGAAGTCATTACCGCAACACATCACGGATGCAAAACTGATGTATATGCAGTGGCATGCACAAAATGTGTATTCATTGCTGCTGCCTGCTCCGCAAAAATCAACAACGTTATTGGCACTGCATGAATAAAAAAAAAGCCTGCTAGAAAGCAAAATGATCAGTGTTGGCTGCTTTTGGTTATAACATAACTTTCTCCAAAATCGGCAGCGAAACATTAAAAGTGACCGTGATTTCACTCATCACGTATACATCATGAAAATAGTGCGCATCTGATCGTCTTTCTCTTCCACGCTAGAATTTGTGACACATGTTTGGGACCCGTTAGGGTAGCATCTAGCGGTACCATCGAATCAAACATTCGATATTCAACTATACCAAAGCATTCCGCCGCGGACAATACTAAAAGCAGCGCTTGGCACTGGCAGAAACAGTCCAGGCTCCAGTATGAGCCAGCACACGCCAGTGAGAATTACAGCGTCTCCAGTGCTTCCCAGTGAGCGCCAGCGTCACAGCGGCAAAGCCAGTGCCGATACCAGTGCGACCCAGCTCTTTCCCAGTGCGTTCACAAGAGACCCATTGAATCCGAGCGTATACCAGTGTTCCCAGTGCGACCCAGTGCCAAAAAACGTACTGGTATCACACTGAGGGTACTGGAACGGCGCTGGTTTTTGCAATAGGGATTTTTCTCGCATTAGTAAATTACCCTTTCACGGTGACAAAAACACGCTTGCTGCAAGACGACGCTTGGTAAGCAAGAAAACGCGCAAAAAGTAAATGCGTGAGGCCACGCCACCTTGAAGTTGCTGCCCCAGTCGCCGTGACGTCACAGATTTTGTCTACGAGCGCCTGCGTAGTTCCAAATAGGTAAAAATAAAGTACAATGAGGGAACCAAAGACTTAACATACCAGGTTTCAGGAAATTTCGTTGTCCCTATGCGGCCATAATACGAAAAAACGCTTTGAAATCTGTGACGTCGCCATTCGAGATTTTGGCGGGAAATTTAACAGTGGAATTTTTGACATTGATCTTGCTCATATATTATTAATCCTATGGTGGTGAAATCAAGAACACATAAGTCTTCAAGGTAAAGTTTATAAGTACAAAGTAGTTTAGTGTTTCACTGTAGTGTATCTTTAATGTTCTACGCGTTCGCATCACTGAATGCAACTGCGAAATGAGATTGTGTGTATTTTTTATGCGCAAATGTTTGTACGCGTACAAAGCGAGGTAATCATTGTGGCCGTCTGCACGCCTACGCTGCTTAAAAGGAATCTAACATTATTCTAACAGCTTTCTCGTTGAGTAGGCTTATTTTTTGTTATTTCTCAGATTTTACGAAAAGCTTTGTTCGTATTGTTACGGGGAGTATTTCTTCGGTTGTCACTGGTCGAGGTAACACTGCACGCAGTGCACACGAATGCAGGCCAACAGGGCAGCTCTAGGCTCAGCCTCACAACAAAACGTTGTCGTCTACATCCATTAGATGTCAATTCCGCGCCCGTACCGGAGTGGTATTTCTATACCCGTGGCATTATCCCGGCCAGAAAAACACTGTTCCGGTGCCTATATTGGTCAGAAGGGCGTGCCACCATTGTAGAGCTTTAAGCGAGAAACATGCACGATGTCAGTTCTGGATGTAGCAGTTGGTGAGTTGGTTGTCTGGGAAATGTCCTAGGTGACAGGTGTCACTTGGCGCAGGATTCGGTAGAACCCTACGTATCGCGATGACAGCTTCTCGCAGAGGTCAACACGACAACATGGGAGCCACAGTAGAACGAGAGGTCTCGGAGTAAATCAGAGATCTCGGAGGCGATCAGAGCACGGGTGATGGAATCTTGAGCGTATGAAGTGGTGGATAGTGGGTCAGGCGGAAGCAGGATGAGTAAAGGTAGTAACGAACCACGACCAAATATAAGATAAAATTATGAGTGCCCGGCAGGTTCATGACGCGATGAGTTGCAGGCGAAGGCGACGGACCGAAGGGCAACGTCGAAATGCGTGTGGTCGTCAGAAACGTACGCAGAAAGCATGTCCGTCAGTGTGCGGTTGAGGCGTTCGGTAAGTTCAGTAGCCTGAGTGTGGCAAGAAGTCGTAAAGTTGTGACGAATAGCACAAGATCGAAGTAGGTCGTCAAACACGCGAGACTGGGAGCAACGACCACGGCCTGTGAGTAAGTGACAAGCGTTAAGTAAGAAGGAAAGAAGTTACTCTTAAGGGCTCGTTTTTCTTTCTTAGACACAATATTAATGAGAACTAACAGTCAGAAATGCCAAGGAAAGTATAGGGGGTGTTATTTGTAGTAATTAGAATATAAATGTGAAGAAAGTAAAGTGGACGAAAAGATAACCTGCCGCCGGCAGGGACCGAACCTGCAACCTTCGAATAACGCGTCCGATGCTCTACCACTGAGCTACGGCGGCGGTCATCTCCCCGTACACTTTATAGGGTATATATGTGGATTGAAACTTAGGAGTGTCAGTCAACGCCAGTCGCAGCCATGGCGGCGAGTGTGGAACACTCTTTTTTCTGCCTTTTTGGCGTCACGTAGCACGTGATCTATTTACGAGCAGGCAGCTGACCAATAACCCTCGCATACTACCTGAAGGCATCATGTCTGCCAGAACGAGACCCTCGCTATGAATGAAGGAAAGAAGTTTACTCTTAAGGGCTCGTTTTCTTTCTTAGACACAATGTTAATGAGAACTAACAGTCAGAAATGCCAAGGAAAGTATAGGGGGTGTTATTTGTAGTAATTAGAATATAAATGTGAAGAAAGTAAAGTGGACGAAAAGATAACCTGCCGCCGGCAGGGACCGAACCTGCGACCTTCGAATAACGCGTCCGATGCTCTACCACTGAGCTACGGCGGCGGTCATCTCCCCGTACACTTTATAGGGTATATATGTGGATTGAAACTTAGGAGTGTCAGTCAGCGCCAGTCGCAGCCATGGCAGCGAGTGTGGAACACTCTTTTTTCTGCCTTTTTGGCGTCACGTAGCACGTGATCTATTTTACGAGCAGGCAGCTGACCAATAATCCCTCGCATACTACCTGAAGGCATCATGTCTGCCAGAACGAGACCCTCGCTATGAATGAAGGAAAGAAGTTTACTCTTAAGGGCTCGTTTTTCTTTCTTAGACACAATATTAATGAGAACTAACAGTCAGAAATGCCAAGGAAAGTATAGGGGGTGTTATTTGTAGTAATTAGAATATAAATGTGAAGAAAGTAAAGTGGACGAAAAGATAACCTGCCGCGGCAGGGACCGAACCTGCAACCTTCGAATAACGCGTCCGATGCTCTACCACTGAGCTACGGCGGCGGTCATCTCCCGTCCACTTTATAGGGTATATATGTGGATTGAAACTTAGGAGTGTCAGTCAGCGCCAGTCGCAGCCATGGCGGCGAGTGTGGAACACTCTTTTTCTGCCTTTTTGGCGTCACGTAGCACGTGATCTATTTACGAGCAGGCAGCCGACCAATAATCCCTCGCATACTACCTGAAGGCCTCATGTCTGCCAGAACGAGACCCTCGCTATGAATGAAGGAAAGAAGTTTACTCTTAAGGGCTCGTTTTTCTTTCTTAGACAGAATGTTAATGAGAACTAACAGTCAGAAATGCCAAGGAAAGTATAGGGGGTGTTATTTGTAGTAATTAGAATATAAATGTGAAGAAAGTAAAGTGGACGAAAAGATAACCTGCCGCCGGCAGGGACCGAACCTGCGACCTTCGTATAACGCGTCCTGTGCTCTACCACTGTGCTACGGCGGCGGTCATCTCCCCGTCCACTTTATAGGGTATATATGTGGATTGAAACTTAGGAGTGACAGTCAGCGCCAGTCGCAGCCATGGCGGCCAGTGTGGAACACTCTTTTTTCTGCCTTTTTGGCGTCACGTAGCACGTGATCTATTTACGAGCAGGCAGCTGACCAATAATCCCTCGCATACTACCTGAAGGCATCATGTCTGCCAGAACGAGACCCTCGCTATGAATGAAGGAAAGAAGTTTACTCTTAAGGGCTCGTTTTCTTTCTTAGACACAATATTAATGAGAACTAACAGTCAGAAATGCCAAGGAAAGTATAGGGGGTGTTATTTGTAGTAATTAGAAATAAATGTGAAGAAAGTAAAGTGGACGAAAAGATAACCTGCCGCCGGCAGGGACCGAACCTGCGACCTTCGAATAACGCGTCCAATGCTCTACCACTGAGCTACGGCGGCGGTCATCTCCCCGTCCACTTTATAGGGTATATTGTGGATTGAAACTTAGGAGTGTCAGTCAGCGCCAGTCGCAGAAATGGCGTCGAGTGTGGAACACTCTTTTTTCTGCCTTTTTGGCGTCACGTAGCACGTGATCTATTTACGAGCAGGCAGCTGACCAATAATCCCTCGCATACTACCTGAAGGCATCATGTCTGCCAGAACGAGACCCTCGCTATGAATGAAGGAAAGAAGTTTACTCTTAAGGGCTCGTTTTTCTTTCTTAGACACAATGTTAATGAGAACTAACAGTCAGAAATGCCAAGGAAAGTATAGGGGGTGTTATTTGTAGTAATTAGAATATAAATGTGAAGAAAGTAAAGTGGACGATAAGATAACCTGCCGCCGGCAGGGACCGAACCTGCGACCTTCGAATAACGCGTCCGATGCTCTACCACTGAGCTACGGCGGCGGTCATCTCCCCGTACACTTTATAGGGTATATATGTGGATTGAAACTCAGGAGTGACAGTCAGCGCCAGTCGCAGCCATGGCGGCGAGTGTGGAACACTCTTTTTTCTGCCTTTTTGGCGTCACGTAGCACGTGATCTATTTACGAGCAGGCAGCTGACCAATAATCTCTCGCATACTACCTGAAGGCATCATGTCTGCCAGAACGAGACCTCGCTATGAATGAAGGAAAGAAGTTTACTCTTAAGGGCTCGTTTTCTTCTTAGACACAATATTAATGAGAACTAACAGTCAGAAATGCCAAGGAAAGTATAGGGGGTGTTATTTGTAGTAATTAGAATATAAATGTGAAGAAAGTAAAGTGGACGAAAAGATAACCTGCCGCCGGCAGGGACCGAACCTGCAACCTTCGAATAACGCGTCCGATGCTCTACCACTGAGCTACGGCGGCGGTCATCTCCCCGTCCAATTTATAGGGTATATATGTGGATTGAAACTTAGGAGTGTCAGTCAGCGCCAGTCGCAGCCATGGCGGCGAGTGTGGAACACTCTTTTTTCTGCCTTTTTGGCGTCACGTAGCACGAGATCTATTTACGAGCAGGCAGCTGACCAATAATCCCTCGCATATACCTGAAGGCATCATGTCTGCCAGAACGAGACCCTCGCAATGAATGAAGGAAGGAAGTTTACTCTTAAGGGCTCGTTTTCTTTCTTAGACACAATATTAATGAGAACTAACAGTCAGAAATGCCAAGGAAAGTATAGGGGGTGTTATTTGTAGTAATTAGAATATAAATGTGAAGAAAGTAAAGTGGACGAAAAGATAACCTGCCGCCGGCAGGGACCGAACCTGCGACCTTCGAATAACGCGTCCGATGCTCTACCACTTAGCTACGGCGGCGGTCATCTCCCCGTACACTTATAGGGTATATATGTGGATTGAAACTTAGGAGTGTGAGTCAGCGCCAGTCGCAGCCATGGCGGCGAGTGTGGAACACTCTTTTTCTGCCTTTTTGGCGTCACGTAGCACGTGATCTATTTACGAGCAGGCAGCTGACCAATAATCCCTAGCATACTACCTGAAGGCATCATGTCTGCCAGAACGAGACCCTCGCTATGAATGATTGGATTGGAAAAACTTTATTTACGTCCTGCAGAACGCGCTCAGCGCGTAGCGGGCGTCTCCTACGTAGGGACCGACAGAGAATACGTGGCGGCCGCCTCGTGGGCCTGCTGGACAGCCCATTGCTGGTCGGCGAGAAGCGAGCTTCTGAGGGACGTCTCCCACTTGTGTGAGGTAGAGCCGGGATGAGCGTTTCTACACTCCCAGAGCATGTGTGTGAGTGTCGCCGTGTGCCCGCACGAGGGGCACGTGTCGCTGGGGTACGCGTCGGGATAGAAAACATGATGCTTGGCGAGGTTTGGATATGTGTGCGTTTGCAGTAAGCGTAGGGTTAGCGCCTGCGGCCTGTTAAGTTTCGGATGCGGGGGCGGAAAAAATGCGGCGTCCAAGGTAAAAGTGTTTTGTGATGTCGTTATACGTAATGGGTGCGTCCCGGTTGGCTTCTAACTCGGCGAGATGAGGTTTCCCTGTGACGGCGCGGTCGGTAAGGAAAGAAGTTTACTCTTAAGGGCTCGTTTTTCTTTCTTAGACACAATGTTAATGAGAACTAACAGTCAGAAATGCCAAGGAAAGTATAGGGGGTGTTATTTGTAGTAATTGTTATTTGTAGTTATTTGTTATTTGTAGTAATTAATGTAGTTATTTGTAACTAACGCAAAACTCGCAACTAAGTCTAATGGACGTAACCTCGTGATAATCGCGGGAGGTCTAAACGACGTCTTGAGTAACGAATCAGCCGAACTAGCGACCACATTGGCGAAAGGTGTCGATGACATGCGCGCCATTTCCCCTCAGGTGCAGATAGTGGTATGCACAATACCGGAGGTACCGGTGCGTGACGGCAACCTGCAAAGAGCGGTTGTCGACGCAAACAAAGAGATATGGCAGATGAGTAGAGAGAAAGGCATCGAGGTAGTGGAAATAAACAGAGAGGTGCACAGGTGGGGTGGTTTTCGAAGAGACGGAATACACTTCGACAGGAGGCTTGGCCATGAGGTGGGTTGGCGTCTTGCAGGACGCGCAGTAGCTTTTTGGGGGGCACGCGGGCCCTTCGGTGCCCATGGTAGCTGTAATGAGAAAAACAACCAGGGGGACTCTTGACAGGTAGTATAGCGAAAAAACAGAGAAAAGGTAAAAGAAGGGAGAAGGCGCGTGTTGCAATTAGTTACATTAACATGCAGGGTGGCAGAAAAAAGGCAAAATGGTTAGAGATTGAGGAACAGTTAAACAAGGAACAGATAGGTGTTTATGCGGTTACAGAAACACACCTTAGAGACTTGGAAGAGCCACCACATATTGAAAATTATGTTTGGGAAGGATGTAACAGGATCACATCAGAAAGGAGAGGTGGGGGGGTTGGAATGCTAATTCATCAACAAAAAGTGGGAGAGAGTGAAACAAACGTGTTCAGAGCACATATGGGTTTCGGGCACAGTAGGTGGAAAGAAAACGTGGCTAGGTGTAGCTTACTTGTGGACGGGGAATAACTGCAGAGAAAAGAATCTGGAGATAGTGAAATGCATAAGCACCGATATTAAAGAATTTGGTCATGATGCCGAGATAATCCTTCTAGGGGACATGAACGCTCACATTCATGACCTTGACGGATATTCAGACCAATGGCAAGTTATTGCTAGATCTCTGCGAGCAACATAGTCTTGAGATAGTTAACGTGGGGCCTAAGTGTGAGGGGCAGATCACGTGGGAAGTCAGAAACAGGCAATCGAGCATTGATTACTGTCTCATGACAGAAGGAATATATGACAAACTTAGAGAGATGAGAATAGACGAAGAAGGCATTAACAGCTTGGTAGGTAGTGATCATAAACGCATAATATACAAGTGGGATATAAAACTGAAAATAAGAACACAGAATCAAAGTTTGGCAGCTCGTATCTAAATGACAAACAAATAACAAATATAGCCGCAAGAGTCGAGGAAAAAGTAGACGAACTACCAGGCAAAGACTGGAAGTATAGTGAGCTGCTACATGTAATCACGAAAGAAATGGAAATAGAGAAGAAAACTATTTGTTGGAAAGGAAAGAAAAAGCCAAAAAGTTGGTGGAACAAAGAAATCCGGGAAGCAATCGAGATGCGACGTCAGGCATCAGGGAGCACAGACAGGCAAAAAGGAGAAGCGACCACAGGACGAAGTCAACCAAATATGGGAAATATATTAGAGCAAAAATCCATTGTGCAGAAATTAGTCGAGGCAAAAATTAAAGGTGAAAGTGAACGCTGGATGACAGAGATTCGCGAAAAGAAGAAGGCCACGCCTAGGATATTTGGAGCCACCTAAAAGCGCTGGGTAGGAAGTCTGTCACAATGCAACAGCATATGGTAGATGAAGGAGGAAATAAATTGGAAGGATATGAAGCGCTAGGTTACATCCGAAAGATAACAGCCGATTCGTTTAAAAAGGTCCTCCAGGGGATTCCCCGGTGAGTAAAAGTACGCAAAGGAGTGCAACCGACGAAGATGTAGTACTAGAGAATTTCAATTGGAAGAAGGCCGAAGGAAAAATTCCTAAGCGCACTACTCCGGGCTTAGATGGGGTGCCCGTCAGTCTCATTAACGAACTCGGACATAACACTAAAGAAGCACTGCTGAAAGCCGTAGAAAAGTGCTTGCAGAAGAGGGAATACCAGACAGTTGGCGAAAAAGTAGAATGAACTTAATCTATAAAGGCAAGGGAGAAAAGGATAACATTCGCTCGTATAGACCGCTAACAATTACATCGGTGCTATACAGGTTGGCGATGCAGGCAGTAAAATTAAAAATAGAAGCGTGGGTAGAACAAAATGATATTTTGGGAGAACTTCAGAATGAATTTCGAATCGACAGGCTGTTAGACGATAATCTGTTTGTTCTTACCCAGTGTATATAAATATCTAAACTAGAAAACAGGCCCTTATACGTAGCTTATCTAGATATCACCGGGGCGTATGACAACGTTAATCAGGACATTTTGTGGGATATATTGAAGGAAGTGGGCATAGGTGACGACTGTGTACAGCTTTTGAAGGAAATATACCGAGAAATAACAGTTTGTATAGAATGGGAAGGAATAAGTGGTAAGGACAGCGTTGAAATTAGCAAGGGGCTGAGACAGGGATGCCCTCTGTCCTCGCTGTTATTCATGCTGTACATGGCGAGGATGGAAAAAGCGCTAGAAGGTAGCAACATTGGATTTAATTTGTCACACAAACAGGTCGGAGCGATGGTTGAGCAGAAGCTTCCTGGTCTATTTCATGCTGATGATATTGTCTTATTTGCGGACAGTCAAGATGATATACAGCGACTGGCAGATATATTGCGGAAGGGAGTGTGTGAGGCTCTAGGACTAGGATTTAGTGCAACAAAATGTGGATTGATGGTATTCAATGATCACGGAGACCATACGGTCTTAATACAGGGCCAAAAAATACCGAGGGTAAGCGAGTACAAGTACCTCGGAGTATGGGTAAATGAGGGGGATAGATATGGAAGTACAAGAGAAAGCATCGGTAGCAAAGGGAAAGAGGAATGCTGCAATTATGAAGCACAGAGCTTTATGGGGATACAATAGGTACGAGGTGCTTCGAGGGCTGTGGAAGGGTGTGATGGTTCCGGGGCTTACATTGGGAACTCAGTGGTGTGCATGAAGTCAGAGGTGCAATCAGGAATGGATGTAAATCAAAGGACGGTGGGCCGCCTCGCGTTGGGCGCTCACGGGAAGACGACAAATGAGGCGGTAAAGGGTGATATGGGATGGACAGGCTTTGAAGTGAGGGAAGCGCAGAGCAAAATGAGATTCGAAGAGAGGCTGAGGAAAATGAAGGAGAGTAGATGGGCAGAGAGGTTTTCAGGTATTTGTATAGAAAAAGCGTTGACACGCAGTGGAGAAAAAGAACTAGGAGGCTCACCAGTAAATATACGGCTGGCAGTGCGCGCGATATGACAACAAGGAGCATTAAGCGGAAAGTCAGAGAGGCGGAGAGGACTTATTGGATGACAGCGATGGAAAAGAAGCCGGTTCTGAGTAACTACCGAAAAGGAAAAAACGAAATAAGGAGGGAAAGGTTTTATGATAATTCAAGGGGAAGCGCTTTACTGTTTGAAGCAAGGTCGGGCTGCCTTAGAACGCGTAGTTATAAACGAAATTCAGTAACGAAGAAGAACAATGTATGCTGCGGGGAACTAAGGAAACGATGGAACATGTACTGATTGAATGTGGCGATATTCACCCAGGTATACGTGTGGGCACGAGTCTACATGAAGCCTTGGGTTTAGGGACAACAATGGAAAGCTGAACACGTCCGCGATAGAAATAAGTAAGAGACGGTTAGAGTATTGGTGGCAGAAAAGTAGAGATAAAGTACAAAAATAAATAACTGGGAAAAAAAAAAGGTCATTCTGCCTTAAGAGGCAGAGAGATGGACCGTGAATTCTTTTTTTTGGTATAATAACGTAGATTTAATCAATGTAGATAAGGCATTAGGACAACATGAAACAAGGAAGTTTATTTTTTTTTCTTTCTTTTTTTTCGCCTTCGAGCCTGGTGGCAGACATGTCACCGCCCCGTTATAAAGGGGACGCTCATAGCATCCATCCAGAATATAAATGTGAAGAAAGTAAAGTGGACGAAAAGATAACCTGCCGCCGGCAGGGACCGAACCTGCGACCTTCGAATAACGCGTCCGATGCTCTACCACTGAGCTACGGCGGCGGTCATCTCCCCGTACACTTTATAGGGTATATGTGGATTGAAACTTAGGAGTGTCAGTCAGCGCCAGTCGCAGCCATGGCGGCGAGTGTGGAACACTTTTTTCTGCCTTTTTGGCGTCACGTAGCACGTGATCTATTACGAGCAGACAGCTGACCAATAATCCCTCGCATACTACCTGAAGGCATCATGTCTGCCAGAACGAGACCCTCGCTATGAATGAAGGAAAGAAGTTTACTCTTAAGGGTCGTTTTTCTTTCTTAGACACAATATTAATGAGAACTAACAGTCAGAAATGCCAAGGAAAGTATAGGGGGTGTTATTTGTAGTAATTAGAATATAAATGTGAAGAAAGTAAAGTGGACGAAAAGATAACCTGCCGCCGGCAGGGACCGAACCTGCGACCTTCGAATAACGCGTCCGATGCTCTACCACTGAGCTACGGCGGCGGTCATCTCCCGTCCACTTTATAGGGTATATAGTGGATTGAAACTTAGGAGTGTCAGTCAGCGCCAGTCGCAGCCATGGCGGCGAGTGTGGAACATCTTTTTTCTGCCTTTTTGACGTCACGTAGCACGTGATCTATTTACGAGCAGGCAGCTGACCAATAATCCCTCGCATACTACCTGAAGGCATCATGTCTGCCAGAACGAGACCCTCGCTATGAATGAAGGAAAGAAGTTTACTCTTAAGGGCTCGTTTTCTTTCTTAGACAGAATGTTAATGAGAACTAACAGTCAGAAATGCCAAGGAAAGTATAGGGGGTGTTATTTGTAGTAATTAGAATATAAATGTGAAGAAAGTAAAGTGGACGAAAAGATAACCTGCCGCCGGCAGTGACCGAACCTGCGACCTTCGAATAACGCGTCCGATGCTCTACCACTGAGCTACGGCGGCGGTCATCTCCCCGTCCACTTTATAGGGTATATATGTGGATTGAAACTTAGGAGTGTCAGTCAGCGCCAGTCGCAGCCATGGCGGCGAGTGTGGAACACTCTTTTTTCTGTTTTGGCGTCACGTAGCACGTGATCTATTTACGAGCAGGCAGCTGACCAATAATCCCTCGCATACTACCTGAAGGCATCATGTCTGCCAGAACGAGACCCTCGCTATGAATGAAGGAAAGAAGTTTACTTAAGGGCTCGTTTTTTTTCTTAGACACAATATTAATGAGAACTAACAGTCAGAAATGCCAAGGAAAGTATAGGGGGTGTATTGTAGTAATTAGAATATAAATGTGAAGAAAGTAAAGTGGACGAAAAGATAACCTGCCGCCGGCAGGGACTGAACCTGCGACCTTCGAATAACGCGTCCGATGCTCTGCCACTGAGCTACGGCAGCGGTCATCTCCCGTCCACTTTATAGGGTATATATGTGGATTCAAACTTAGGAGTGTCAGTCAGCGCCAGTCGCAGCCATGGCGGCGAGTGGAACACTCTTTTTTCTGCCTTTTGGCGTCACGTAGCACGTGATCTATTTACGAGCAGGCTGCGGACCAATAATCCCTCGCATACTACCTGAAGGCATCATGTCTGCCAGAACGAGACCCTCGCTATGAATGAAGGAAAGAAGTTTACTCTTAAGGGCTCGTTTTTAGGGGCGAAGCTCCTTAAGGCGGCACCCGTTCGTCCCTCGTAGTCATAGTCGTAGTAGTAGCGTAACCAGTCTTACGCTTTGACCTCCAAGGTGGTGCCGGTGGGAGATTTTTCCTGTGCGTTGTTGAACAAAAAAAATTCACAGCGTGCGCGTAAACTAAAAGCCGAATTCTTCTGTCTCTCATTCCCCATTAGCAGCCATTGGCATGTTCCAGTAGGAAACGTTAGTAGAAGTACAAGTGTAAGTGTTAGCTAAAAGCCGACTTCTTCTGCCTCTCATTCCCATTAGCAGCCATTGTTTACCTCCAAGGTAGTGCCTGGTGAGATTTCTCCTGTGCGTGATTAAACAATAAAAATTTTGTTCAAGCGCCGTTGATTGATGAAATAAACCAACGAAAGACGCCAGATGTTTTGTAAAAGCAAAACGAAAGAACGCCAGATTTTTCTAAAGCAAAACGAAAAGACACCAGCTGCTTAACGAAAGACGCCAGATGTTTCTAAAGCAATGGTTTTCTAAACAGTGAAAATTCACAGCGTACATGTAAAATTAAAGTGAGCTGCAAGTCGTCATAACTCATCGGACCTTTAGTATAAACGCGCCCGATCTCACGTCGGTGATGATGTACTGGGCAGAATTCACGGAATATTGACGGTTTACCGATGAACCTCCGCAGCTTCGCCCACTCATCATCATTCACTCCGTGGATATGCTGTGATTTCTTTCTTAGACACAATGTTAATGAGAACTAACAGTCAGAAATGCCAAGGAAAGTATAGGGGGTGTTATTGTAGTAATTAGAATATAAATGCGAAGAAAGTAAAGTGGACGAAAAGATAACCTGCCGCCGGCAGGGACTGAACCTGCGACCTTCGAATAACGCGTCCGATGCTCTACCACTGAGCTACGGCGGCGGTCATCTCCCCGTCCACTTTATAGGGTATATATGTGGATTGAAACTTAGGAGCGTCTGTCAGCGCCAGTCGCAGCCATGGCGGCGAGTGGGAACACTCTTTTTTCTGCCTTTTTGGCGTCACGTAGCACGTGATCTATTTACGAGCAGGCAGCTGACCAATAATCCCTCGCATACTACTGAAGGCATCATGTCTGCCAGAACGAGACCCTCGCTATGAATGAAGGAAAGAAGTTTACTCTTAAGGGCTCGTTTTAGGGGCGAAGCCTTAAGGCGGCACCCGTTCGTCCCTCGTAGTCGTAGTCGTAGTAGTAGTGCGTAACCAGTCTTACGCTTTGACCTCCAAGGTGGTGCCGGTGGGAGATTTTTCCTGTGCGTTGTTGAACAATAAAAAATTCGCAGCGTTCAGTAGCGCTAAATAGTTCAGTATTCAATCTGAGTTAATTGGGCGTCTGACAGTGATAATTATTGCTCATTTAGTGTCCTCGTGGACACATAACTTACCTGCAAAGGTTGTTTTCACATTCTTCCCAGTGCTGAATTTGAACATAAGCATCAAGCTTAACTTTGAACGCCCGGTATATCGACGACATAATCGTGTTGGATGCGCCCTTGATAATCATTTGGAGAATTTGCGCGCTGTTTTGAAACGGCAGTCTGATGTGGGCCTCAGGCGCAATCACAAATGTGTTTTTGACGTCGCAGAGGACTTTTTTAGGTCGTGTTGTCAGCGCTAGAGAGTTATTTCCACTTAGGTAATCCATCGAGGCGATAACCAAGGCGCCATCACCTAAAAACATCAACTAACTCCGTTCGATGCTGCGACTAGTAGGTTTCTACTCCAAGTTGATTCCTCATTTTCCTGACGTTGTGGGGTCAGTGCGCGCCTTGCTTCGAGGACATGCGCTTCTCGTTGAGACTGCGGCAGCAGAGAGCAGTTTGGAGCGGTTGAAAGTCGTACTAACATATGCGAAGTGCTTCATGTCTTCGATCCTCACTTACCTGTGCACGTTACGACTAGTGCCTGCGGACATGTCTTTGGTGCAGTACTTCACATGATAACAGAACCTCACTGCAAACTGTCGCGTTAGCCTCACGTACCCTGCAACGGCATGAACGGCAATACTCAGTTGGCGACCGTGAAGCTCTTGCCTACGTCTGGGCTGGCGAAGATAGCGCGTTTACCTGCGGGGGAGACCTTTCATCTTACGTACAGATTACGAGTCGTTAAATACGCTCCTTTCGACAAAAAGTACAGGCCACCGTCTAATAAGAATAGCGCACTGGTCCTCACTGTTGCTGTGCTACAACTACACCGTGGAATACAGGAAGGGTAGCGGAAAGGTCGTGGCTCATGCGCTGTCCGGCTGCCCGTGCAGAGTTTAATCCACGATGTACCCAAAGAAGAATTCATATGCCTCCTGTCTCCGGTAGTTACTATGCAAGATATTTAAGAAGCAGGTGCGAACGACCAGGCTATCTCTCAAGTTAAGCATTTCACTACTACTTCTTGGCCTGACAAGAAATCTTTGTCAAAAGAGCTGCTGGCTTACTTGAATGTGCGAGCTGAAATGATATTCTGTGCCGGGGTGACAGGATTGTCATGCCAGCGACTATGACACGTCGTTTTAAGGATCTGGTCCCCATGAGACACACCCAGGCATTAGTCGCAACAAAGCTCGTCTGAGAGAGTCTCTTGATGGCCATGCATGGATAGTCACATTGAAGAACTTGTGCGCACATGTGTCATTTGCCAGTCTTGTGACAAGTCTGCGAGCACAGCTGCAGCGCCAATGCAACCCGTTCCTGTTCCCGATAGAACTGGTAAAAGTTGCTATCGACATCGTGGGTCCTTTCACGCAACCCTATTGCAAAACCCAGTGCCACTGGGTACCAGCGTCCAGTGCTATGCCTGATTATGGGCCCAGCGTCGCGCTGGATACTGGGCCGCTGGAGCGGCGTTTTACTGGGAGGCGCTGGGTCCTCAAGGGAAAAACGGCTCTACAGCGTTAAAACGGGGGTGCGTACGTGCCCTACAGAAATATTAGTAAGAAAGTCATATAGAAAGCATTAGTGCAATAAAAAAAAAGAAAAAAAAAGCCGTCTGAAAAAAAAGAAAAGCTCCACCACGCGGATTCGAACTCGCCACCTCTCAATCTTCAAGCGAGTACTCTACCACTGCGCCACGCTGGAACATGGCAACGCGTCCGTAAAAGGGCTAGGCAATACAGGAAGACAGCGTTTCCTTTCATATTTGGATGTCGTGTATTCAGACGCGATCTTCCTTTGAAAATCAAGCTTGCTTCTTTATTAGACACACACAAAGGGTTGGCGGCAACGAATGAAATGCCCAAAATGGGAAGAGTGCTAAGTTTCTTTAAGAATTCCCGTCTTAACTCCGAAAAATATCAAATGGATCAAGGAGCAGGGTATAATTTGACGGCTGTTACTGTCGATTTTAATAGCCGTTTCTCGCCCTTGCTACCCAGCCAACCATCTCACATCCAGTGGACATTCCAAATATCAACCATGAGATATTTAATCTTCAGAGGATGTCCACAAAAGTTAATTTATATTTATAAAATATTCAGAGGATGTCCATTTTGAACAGAGTGGACATCCATAGAATGTCCACAGCAGTTCCACACAATATTGATATGATATTGGCAATATTAGTACAATATTTAGAGGACGTCCATTTTCACAAAAGTGAACATCCATAGGTTGTCCACAGCAGTTCCACAGATAACATTTATATATCAAATGGCATTTATTTTTAGGTGCATGGACCCATGCAATTGCACCATATGCTACAAAATAAGACTTTTACTCGATATGATTGCTTTCCGAGGCAAAAATTTCCAGCAAGTGAAACCACTTGAAGTGGTCCCACTTGCTCGTTCCCCTCCACCCCGTGGAATAATTTCCAGTTAGAATCTTGTTTCCAACTGGAAATCCCTCAACGAATGTTTATACCGAGTACAATTCAGACTGGCCAGATCTCGCACAGATGTTAGCTGGCTGCTATTGCATGTCACGTGGTTCCTACTTTATCAATCACAGGACCTGCTGGTCTAGTGAACAGTGCCAGCAAAAGTAGTATGATGGTGAAACTTAACAGCATTATTGAACGCTTCCAGCAACATATCTTGGGATGTAGAATGTGTTTGCACATGTTCCTGTACGCCACCTGAAAGAAATATTTATGCGTAGTAAGTTAAAAGTAAAACAATAAACACATCAAACACATTTTTAGCAAAAGCCTAATGGCTCTTAGCCCGTTTTGCAAAGGACATGCACAGTTTAAGGTGTGCCTTCAGCCCACTTGGTTGGCTAGATAAACCATGAAACGGTTATCAATGTACATTTTAAGCTACTTTTAATAGACTTAAAATATGTTAACTTGTACGTATTTACTGTTGTTTGCTGCATGGGCAGATGTGCACCATTAGACATGACCGTATTGCACAGCATTGGGGGGTGCTTACACAAACCATGCAGCACTTAATTTATCAAGGCAAGGCAGAGAAAAATAACATTTGCTCACGTAGATGACTGGCCATTACATCGGTATCATAAAGGTTGACAATGCAAGCAATGAAACAAAAATATAAACATGGGTAGAAGATACGGTATTTTGGAGCAACTTCAGAGCGTATTCCAAATCGGCAGGCGTTAGAGGATAACCTATTTGTTCTTACACAGTGTAGAGAAATATCTATTAGAATATGAAACAGATTATTAAACGTGGCTTTTCTAGACATCTCTGGGGTGCATCAAAACGTTAATTAGAAAATCTTAAGGACTATATTGAAAGAAGCTGGCATACGTAATGACCGTATAAGCTTCTGAGGAAGATACACCGAGAAATCATAGTCTGCATGGAATGGAGAAAGAATAAGTAGGAAAGAGAACATTGATATAAGCAAAAGGCTGAGGCAGGAATGTCCGCTGTCTCAGCTGTTATTCATGTTATACATGGTGCGGATGGAAATAAGTGAGAATGAAACAACACTGGTTTCCATATGCCACAATAACAGGTGAGTGTGACTCGAGAGCAGCAGCTTCCAGGTTTATGTTATAAGGATATTGTCTTATTCGCGGATAACCGCGATGATATACATCTCATTGTAACTTGTAAAACAGCACATGAAATTAAGACACATGCGGAAGGGAAGGTGAAGGTGTAGAACTAGGATTTAGTGTAACAAAATGTAGATTGATAATTGAACGATACCAATAATCCGGTCGCATCAATGCAGGTCCAGGAAATACCGACGGTAAGAGAATACAAGTACCTTAGTGTATTATTGAGGGTGATACAGAAAGCATCACGAAAATCCACCACCATAAATGGAAAGAGGAATGCTGCAATGATGAAGCACAGAACGTTATGGGGATACAATAGGTACGAGGTACTTTGAGGTTCGTGGAAAGGTGTAATGGTTCAGGGACTTACATTTGGGAACTCAGTGGTGTGTATGAAGTCAGAGGTGCAATCAGGACTTGATATGCATCAAAGGACTGTGGGACACCTCGAGTTGGGCACTCACGGGAAGACGAAAAATGAGGCTGTAAAGGGCAATATGGGATGGGCAAGGATTGAAGTGACAGAGCGCAGGGTGAAATGAGGTTCAAAGAGAGGCTAAGGAAAATGGGCAAAAAAAAGTGCTCCAGTATTTGTATACGATGAGTGTTGACTCACAGTGGAGAAAAACAAGGGACTCGCCAGCCGCAGTGTAGCGATATGACACATAAGACGTAAGGTGAAAAGCTCATAGAGGCGAAAAGATTTATTGGATGGTAGCAATGGAAAACAAGACATATTTGAGTACCTAGCGAAGGGCTGCGATTCATGGACTTTATTAATGACTAGGACAAGGCAATACGCCAAATTAAAAATAACAAAGAAGTTCTTTGTTTAGCTTGGGCGCACAGGTCGCCACCCCGTATAATGGGACGCTCATAGAATCCATCCATCCAAATCATTCATTCATCCGTGTACTTGGAATGTTCAACAGAAACGCATGACGGCTGGTGCTTTTCTGAGTCATCAGTGAAGGCTGGGTTTTTCGCCTGATAGTCAAACGTTGTCACAGTGCGGAAGCAGGCTTTTCCTTTCATATATACCTTAACTAGTACGTATATCATAGTGTCCTCAGCGCCAACGGTCGTGTAGGAAACGCCAGGCGCCATGCCGGCTGACTACCGCATTCCAATCGCCGACGCGCTGGACGTCGCGCATACATAGACTCGCATACAGGACTATACAATACGGTACCATGCTTAATAAAGCCACGAACATTCGGGATAACGTTCACTTATACTTGAAATGTATTAATGCAACACTTACCTCTTTATGGAAGAATTATTGCTGAGGAATCGGTGTAGTTCGACCACTGATGAATCCAAGATACCGCCAGTACAGCCGCAAAAAACCGCTCAAACGTGCTGGTCATTACGTGTAACACTTTCCACAGATAAATCTGACCAAGAAATACCACTAGTTCATGGTAATGTAAGACGGGTCCCTCTACAAAACCGCTGCAATAACGGATACACACCAGAAGAAAGCCCCACGACAGTCGCCATGTGTTGTAAGAAACTGTGGTGGCCTTAATAAATTCTACATATATTAGGACCGCTGTTAGTAACACTTTCAGCTCTAATAAAAAGCACAACATTATTTATTTAGTAATAATAGTATGAAATAGGTTTTAGTTAGCATTAGCGCATGAAAACATAAAAACAAATATACGGACTAGGGCTACCCCTACTCATCTGCAAACAGACGGAGCAGAACAGTGCGGCATTATTAAAAAGCAGTCGGAGCTAGCAGAGTTCATTGCTGTAGTTCGTGGCCGATAATGGCGAATGTTTAAAAAGGGCTCCTTTTCGCAGGGAAGTGACTATGTTTTAAACACGAGTATTCGCACAACGGTTCAGTATGAGCATGCACCTCGTTGGAAGTCTACACACAGTAATATTCGTACCGCCGTGTCGGTCTGGCGCACGTCTACTCCAGCGGTAGAATTAAGTACGTTTTTTTTTTCCAGTGAGACAGTTGCCGTCCAAGTGGGGCGGTTTTAATGGGCGCTTGAAAGCAAGTGGTACCACTTCAGTGGCCACTTAAAAGCAAGTGGTACTACTTTGGAAAACCACTTGGCAGCAAGTGGGACCACTTTGGACCACTGAAATCCCACTTCAAATTTTCGCCTGGGTATAGGCAAAGTTATTGTATGTAATATAGCAAAAGCATCGAGGGAGCGCGCATATATATATATATATATATATATATAGATATATATATTATATATATATATATCAGTTTTCATTGGTGGCGTTGTGCATTGGTAGCCCGCAATAGTAAAATTAATGCATATATACACATGTGTATTACCACCACTGATGACACAGCGAACATAAATACGGGTAAATAGATGCTCAACGAGTAGTGTATGAAGGAAAGCATGTCGCTGGGTTAATCTGGAATTTGAAAAATTGCCTCAACAGCATCACAGAGGCCATAACAGCAGTTCCAATAATGAGTGTCACCACCATGGTGTACCCCATCTAAACATTAGAAAAAAGCAAGTGAACTTTTTATATACGCTAAATATCTCGGGCTTCCTGATGCTGAGCTCTCTTGTGCATGTTAGTGAGAAATGTTCACGAATATTTTATGAATATCCACTTCTTGATATTTAAATAGAGATGTTCACCCAATATCCATTGAATATCCACAAATAACATAGGATATTCAGACATTTGTGGACATCCTCTAAATATTGATGGTTGGCTGGTAAGGATCAACATGTACAGAAGCTATATGATGACTCGTTCGATAAACAAGCGCCTACATGAATGCATACGGAGTAGTTTTCTCGCGCGAGCGACGATATTACTGCGGAGCGCGCGTGCCTGTATTCTGATTTGCAGTTCTTTCGATCACTACAACTATGAAACCGCTCAGCAAAAACAAATTGCATTTGTTTAAAAAAAGATGCCAGTGTGTAATTCACTAACGCGTACCAGTTGAACACGTATGTGTTCCGACGTACGAGTAAGAGAAGTACCGGCGAGTGCGGCTGGCTGCTTTCGGTGAGCCCGCGTTCGTTGCTGAAAGCGCGTCGCATCGATGGTCATCGCTCCTTGTGCGGACACCGTACACAAGAAAAATGGTTATTTTATAGTTAACGGATGTCAAGACTATACTTCACATTATTCTTACACACTGGAATTACGTGTGCTTAAACCAAGAAGCGCAGGTGACACGTACACGGACTCGGCCGGTACGCTAGGCCTTACGCTCGGCTGGGAGCCGCAGCTGGTCAGGACCGATCTCGGCGCATATGAGTTGCGATGGTTGAAGTTTCTGCATTTTGGCCTCGAACCTTTTTAACTGTTACCTAAGTATAGCTGAAGTAAGTGGAAGTGTAAGAATTGCCCGAGATGCGTTTCCGGTGTGGCGATATCGAAACGATGGCTGTTTTTCTGGCCACCGTTGGAGGGGGCCGCGAAACCAGATCTCATTTACTTCTTGCCAACTGCACGGCGATGTAGCGAATGCTCTGTATCTTCAGACCGACGCCTCGAGACTTATAAACGTTACAATATGAAGTCCTTACCGCAACACATCACGGATGCAAAACTGATGTATATGCGTGGCATGCACAAATGTGTATTCATTGCTGCTGCGTGCTCCGCAAAATCAACAACGTTATTGGCACTGGCATGAATAAAAAAAAAGCCTGCTAGAAAGCAAAATGATCAGTGTTGGCTGCTTTGGTTATAACTACTTTCTCCAAAATCGCAGCGAAACATTAAAAGTGACCGTGATTTCACTTATCACGTATACATCATAAAAATAGTGCGCCATCTGATCGTCTTTCTCTTCCACGCTAGAATTTGTGACACCATTGTTGGGACCCGTTAGGGTAGCATCTAGCGGTACCATCGAATCAAAACATTCGATATTCAACAATACCAAAAGCATTCCGCCGCGGACAATGCTAAAAGCGCGCTTGGCACTGGCAGAAACAGTCCAGGCTCCAGTATGAGCCAGCACACGCCAGTGAGAATTACAGCGTCTCCAGCGCTTCCCAGTGAGCGCCGATCATGGGCCACCGTTTGGTCAGGAATATATGACTAATTTTAACAGATCGTGGAATCATGCATTAAAACTCTTCTGGGTTCTACCTCCAAGCTAACAGCTTGGTGGAAATGGTTAACAGGGATTGAGGTCATATGTATAACTACCCCTGGCTTCACGCAGTAATATAAGCACCGCCATGCTCGATTAGTTGCAATATATCGCTGGTACTCCTCAGGCCGACTACTGGAGCTGTGGCCCGCTGTTCTTCATGGATGTCAACCTCGCACAAGATTCGATATAGTGGGAATGCCTGACAAAAGGCTTCAGCATGGACCCTTATAGGGCGCTTGAAGTAGTTGCGAAGAGCACGTACAAAAAAGCAAATGAGGTCGTACAGCCGTGCCGATTAAATACGCGGAGCCAGGCACCCAACTTCGTGTTCGTGATACATTTGGGTTAAGCTATCTACAGTTCCGGGAAGATGTCTTCACAGTTTTCCACGCCAATAGGAAAATTGAAAAGCGTACACCGTACTACTCTGACGCAGCAAAATAGTGTTAATGTTGACCGTGGCAAAAAGTATTGCCAGATCAGGGAAAATTTTCTGCCAGAAGCCAGGGTACCTACGGCGGTCCCATAGGCTAGCGAGCAAGCACAAAGCAGCATCCAACTGGCTCAGAACGCAATGGAGTGCCGGGGGTATACCGGTTACTTGTTCACAGCACCAAATAGTATAAGGCTAGCGCCAAGCTACATTGAGCTCCTCGCCGAGCACCCCGATTCATCACCGAGTGGACTTCCGCACAAAATAAAGTGCGTAAAACAACAGATAAAAAACCGCGTGGAGAGTTGTCCTCTCACTTATATGATGTAAGGAGCATAAGCTTACTATAAAAAGGACTAATTAAGGGCTCGGAAACTACAGTCAAATTAGTTGATCTTTAAAAGATGGGCAAAGCGGCTCACATCGGTGAGCGGCTCCGAACGGCTCAGCTCCCTTAAGAGAAACCGGCTCAGTTTAACGGCTCACCGGTTCACTTGATACTAAGATGGAGAGGAGGCAAGAGGGAGGACACTGACCTCTCTATCCCTCCTGGATTTAGAATACTTTTTCTATGCAGGCAGCTTGATAGAAACGGTGCCTGCGCTGGTCGCTGCTGAATGCTTCCCGCTCGCCCATGGCCCCCTTTGCAAAAAGTTCTGCAGACGCACTTGAGCGCACGTGCTTCCGCGAGCCTCGACAAGCCAATCTATCACACCACACCTCTCGCTTTACGGGTTCTGAACCAGGGACATGTTTATGGACGATTCTGCGGGGATGGATGGATGGATGGATGCTATGAGCGCCCCCTTATAACGGGGCGGTGACAAGTGTGCCACCAGGCTGGAAAAAAAAACATTACTCTCTTTTTTTTTTAGCGTTGGCCTGGTGTCTCTACTTCAATTAAAACTATTTTACTCGAGAAGAAAAAAAAAACCTTAAGTTTTCAGCTCCGTTCTGTGCCCTTACGGCAGAATGTCCTTATTTTGTTCCCATTATTTATTTTTGTCCTTTCTCTCTAGTTTTCTGTCACCAATACTCTAACCGTCTCTTACTTATTTCAATCGCGGGTGTGTTCAGCTTTCCATTGTCTCTAAAACCCAAGGCGTCATGTAGGCTCGTGCCCAACGTACACTGGGTGGATGTCTCCACATTCAATCAGAACATGCTCCGCCGTTTCCTGATCTTCCCGCAGCACGTGCATTGTTCTTCTTTACTGAATCTCGCTTTATAACTACCCGTTCTAAGGCAACCCGATCTCGCTTCAAACAGTAAAGCGCTTCCCATTGAATTGTCGTAAATGCCTCCCTCCTTATTTCATTTTTGCGCTTTCGGTAGTTACTCAAAGCCGGTTTTTTCTCCATAGCTGCCATCCAGTAAATCCTCTCCGCCTCTCTGACTTTTCGCTAACGCTCTTTGTTGACATACTGCTTACACTACCAGCCGTATATTTACTAGTGAGCCTCCTAGTTCTTTTCTCCACTTTGTGTCCACGCTCTTCCTATACAAGTAACGGAACACCTTCTCTGCCCATCTACTCTCCTCATATTCCTTAGCCTTTCTTCGAACCTTATTTTGCTCTGAGCCTCCCTCGCCTCAAAACCTGCCATCCCATAATCGCCCTTTACAGCCTCATTTGTCGTCTTCCCGTGAGCACCAGCGCGAGGCGTCCCACAGTCCTTTGATCTTATATCCATTCCCGATTGCACCTCGCCCTCATGCACACCATTGAGTTCTCAAAGTAAGCCCCGGAACCATTACACCTTTCCACAGACCTCTAAGCACCTCGTACCTATTGCATCCCAACAATGATCTGTGCTTCTTATTGCAGCATCCCTCTTTGCTTTGGTTGCTGAGGCTTTTCCTGTGCCTCCATGTACCTGTCACCCTCATTTATCCATACTCCGAGGTACTTGTATTCGCTCACACCTCGGTATTTCTTGGCCCTGTATTGACACCGCCTGATCAAAAGGATCATAGAATACCATCAATCCACATTTTGTTACACTAAATCCTAGTCCTAGGCTTCCCCTTCCCTTCCGCATATATCCGCCAGCTGCTGTATATCCTCTCGACTGTCAGCAAATAAGACAATATCGTCAGCATAAAATAATCCTGGAAGCTTCTGCTCATCATCACGCCGCCCTGTTTGTGTGACAGATTAAAACCAATGTTGCTACCTTCTAGCGCTTGTTCCATATTCACCATGTACAGCATGAATACAGTGGGGACAAAGGACATCCCTGTCTCAGCCCCTTGCTAATCTCAACGTTCTTTTTGCTACTCATTCCTTCCCATTCTATGCAAACTGTATTTCTCGGTATATCTCCCTCAAAAGCTGTATACAGTCGTCGCCTATGCCCATTCCTTTCAATATATCCCACAAATTTCCTGATTAACGTTGTCGTACGCCCCAGTGATGTCTAGAAAAGCCATGTACAAGGGCCTATTTTCTATTTTAGATATTTCTATACACAGAGTGAGAACAACAGTTTATCGTCTAACCGCCTGTCGACTCGAAATCCATTCTGGAGTTGTCCCAAAATATCGTTGTGTTCTGCCCACTTTTCTATTTTCATTTTTACTGCTTGCATCGCCAACCTGTATAGTACCGATGTAATGGTTAGTGGTCTATACGAGCGAATGTTATTCTTTTCTCCCATGCCTTTATAGATTAAGTTCATTCTACCTTTTCGCCAACTATCCGGTATTTCCCTGTCCTTTAAGCATTTTTCTACAGATTTCAGCAGTGCTTCTTTAGTGCTATTTCCTAGTTCGTTAATGAGGCTAACGGGAATCCCATCTAAACCCGCGGCAGTGCGCTTTGGAATTTTTCCTTCAGCCTTTTTCCAATTGAAATTTTCCAGCACTAGCTCTTCCTCGGTTGCTCTCTCCGCCACACTTTTACTCACCGGGGAAATCCCCTGGACGCTCTTTTTAAACGAATCGGCTGTTACCTTTCGAACGTAACCTATCGCTTCGTACCCTTCCAATTGATTTCCACCTTCATCGGAATATGTTGTTGGCGACTAGCATATTTACGCGGCATCTGGGAGCAGTGATACAAAACACAAGATCGCGTGACGCCGCTCTGCGTACGCTTCTCCATAATACTGACTCTAGAGGAAAAGCTGGGCCGCGAGGCCGCTAACCCTAAAACGCTGACGTCTTGGAACGTTGTGATTGTTGCCGTCACATTACTTTCACGATGCGCCAAAAATAGCGCTCTACAACGCCCACAATACTCGCCATATCAGTCCTAAAGAAGCATTTCCGCAATTAAAACAGTGCAGATATTCTTTCGTATTTATTTTAATACTTTTAGGAAAGAATACAGATATTTATGCAATTTACTGTGTGCGGTAAAGGAGCGTTTGCAGGCTGGTTGAGTAGATGGCGCCATCATATCAACATCAACATTCGAGAGTACACGAGTGTGTGCTCTCGGCTTATCGCGCCGGTTTGCACGTAGTGTTAAAGACCATGAAACTTCCTTTACGTTGTGTATATCGTAGTTGTCATAGTGCCCCGTCGTGTGCATTTTCTGTGGCCCCGTACCAACAACTCGACTTTATGTGACAGCTTTTTATTTAGGAGCGAAGCTCCTTGGGCCCGCACGCCGCCGTCGCCGTCGAAGCTGCCTGCAATATAGATGCGGCGCTGGCGCAAAAAGACATTGAAACGCCGCACGCACCGCGCAAGAAAAAGAAAAAAAGAAGGTGAAAGGCGCGCGTTGCGAAAAAAAATAAATAAAACGCGCGGCAAATAAACAGTTTCAAAACGTAAAGTTGTTTGCGTCCCATTTCTTAGGAGCTTCGCTCATCCGTTGTATTCGTACACAAAACTGCTGATCTTTTTTCTTCCAAGCTGACCACTTCAGTGCAAACCAGGATGATCTGCAAAGAACAAAGAGACAAGCACTTAAAGTTATGTACGAACTAAGCGCAACCGAAGTTTTTCTAAGTCTTTTTAACGGCGATAAAACTTCGTGTGCCGTGTAACTTTAGTTCTGATTGAAGCTTTCGGGTGACGTCTCACTCACATTCTCCGCTGCACGCTGCAATCGACATTTTTCTGCTTTACGGCTATCTGGGCTGAAATACGGCAACAATGAGTTGAAAAAGAATGCGCATACAGGTGTCTCCTCATTGCAAGTCGAAGCACTGCGCGACCACGGCCTATGCTTTTTGCTTCGAGCTGCGAATCCGTCGAGTAACCCTTGTGCCAGCGAACGGAGAAACTCTATTCGTTATGCATTAATGGTAGGGCGTGCCTAGTAAAAACCATACACAAACAAGTGAAAATTTTCACCTTTTCCTCTCGCTTAAAGTATGATGAAATAAGCGTTGGCACAACACCCTCCCGTCGCTAGGCCTCTCCTTCAGCCGGCCGCGGGCTACGCCGTGCTCCTGCCATTACAACAAGGCCCACGTAAAGCTTCACTTGCTCCCATTTTCCCAATTGGGGAAGGGTTCCTGATTTTTCATTGATTGTTGCCGCATTACCTAGAAACTTGCCGACCAGTATCGGCACGGCGTCTTTCATCTTCTTTAAAACATTCACCAGCGTCTACAACGGCCCAAAGGAAGGCGCATCTGGCGAGCACCGAAACTCACGTGCGGGATTAAGTTTTCGCAAAATCGTAATGTTCCTGATGCGCACGATATCCATGTCGACATTGCATCTTGTTGCAGAGAAGGCTTTTATTCCACCACCCACAAATACTTCACCGAAACCTTCACAAAACGGGCTGCCGGTCCACGTTTATTTTCTTGTGGTGGTACAACACATTCATATTGTTAACTTACATTTTTTTTCTTCTAGCGGGACTGTTTAGCCCAGTGGGTAACAGACTCGCTTTCGGAATGTGGGGTCCTAAGTTCGATACGAAGCACCACCAACAAAGCTTTTTTTTTTTGTTGCATGTTTATTTATTCATAGCGATGTGTCTAACCTGACAGATGGACGGAAGGAGGGACGGACAGTTTTCGCGTTGCGTATGCAGAGACGTACTTACGCGTTTAAAATTTTTGGTGTGTATCAACGGTTAGGAATTAACCACGAAACGTTGCTTCCTTTGACGGGTCTCATTATTTAGGCTGTACACTTGCACTGAAGGATCAGAAAAAGAAAGGTGCTTGTTGTTTTTTAAGATAAAAGGAATAATGAATAAAAGGTGTAAAGTGTTGATACTGTGACCCAGCAATTCTGGCTAACGTTGACCGTGGTACAAAGTACTGCCACAATCAGGGAAAGAATTTTCCCTCAGAAGCCAGGGTACCGACAGGGTACGAATAGGTTAGAGAGCAAGCATAAACAACATCGAATTTGGCTCCGTTCACAATGTCCCGCTTGCACTCTCAACTCTTGTATCCGCTCTCTGACAGTTCCAAATATAATGGGGTTATACTCGCGGACAACTTTTCTTGGCGATGAAGCGAAGGCTACAGAGCCAAAATGCACGTTATCCTACCGCTAATGAATGTAGTCCCACTTTGCGTCCGTATTTTCTGCGTGAGATACATGAAATACTCCTTCATTTTCTACATGTAGCTTTTTGAGACTGAACGCAGCGCTCACAAGCGAGATATATGTATTTCTTTTACTTTAAACGTTGTCAATTTGTGTTTTTGCGTGTTTGAAAAAGCCGCGCCTTTATCCGTACCTTAGACGCTAAGCCGCGTTTGCGTCGAAATGCAACGCTATACTCGCGGACAACTTTCTTGGCAATGAAGCGAAGGCTACATAGCCCTAATACACGTATTCTACCGCTGATAAATATAGTCCCACAATTGCGTACTTATTTTCTGCGTGAGATACATGAAATACTCCTTCATTTTCTACATGTAGCTTTTTGAGACTGAACGCAGCGCTCACAAGCGAGATATATGTATTTCTTTTACTTTATACTTTGTCACTTTGCGTTTTTTCGTGCGTGAAAAAGTCGCGCCTTGTGCCCGTACTTTAGACGCTAAGCAGCGTTTGCGTCGAAATGCAACGCTAGCCATCACTTTGCACGGCATTACGAGACGCGCGCCAAACCGGACTACTTCGCGTAGCGGTACATGTGCAGACGATCCGCCCCGTAGCTTTCCCTTCATTGCCAAGAAAAGTTGTCCGCGAGTATCCGCCTCTTGCGCTGGTATGGTGGCGCCACCGCTCGGCTCAGGCGGTTGCACCCTCTCCCAACCCCCCATAGGATCCCATGCATTTTGAGTGAAATTTGCGATTCGGTTGCGCAAAAACAAACTAGCGCCATCTCTCCACAATACGCCACACCGACGATGCAACACCTCTTCTTGCTTCCACCAATATGCCATGCTCCAAGGTGACCCCTCTCTCTACTTTCTTTTATTTCTTTCGGTGGCCGTGAGAGCGCGCGCTGTGCACTGTGCAGTAGCGCACCCGATAAGACCGGCTGGGCTCGTCGCTTTCGTCGCGTCTTCCTCGAACGTTGCAACGTTAATATTGTGTTAAGGCGGTGGCCACACGTCGGACGATGAGTCCTGATTTCGTTCAGCTGCCATCTCATCAACGGCAATGTTTCAGACGCCTCAATTGTGTACTTTTGTTTGTTGGTTGCTGGACAAGATGACCTCCTGCAAGACCGCGTTTTTCCAAGTCAGCTGTGTGTGTAGTTCTCGGCGTCGCAGCAGTTTGATGACGCGAGGAGGTAAACTGGTGCTACATTGTGGGAACCGCTGAAGTGACTGCAAGCTTGACGACATTGTGCCAGAATATTCTAGCGTACTGTACGCGCACGATTGTGCTACACTTAAAATACCACGCTTGGCCTCGCGCGTCAACCTGATACGACTGTGTACAACAAGTGTGTTGTTATCGTTGTTGCGTCGGTTAATATTGAATAGCAATTGGAATACCGTTTTTGCAAAGGTAAGTGAAACCGTAAGTAGTTGTCCTTCTATATCCTCCTGAGTGCCAGCTATGGCGATTTGTCCAATATATTGGACATGAAATACTCCGTCACTACGAAGACATCAGCGTATTTTCACCCTTAAAAACCAGTTGTCCAATATTTTGGACGCCTACTAGTGCCATCTGTGAAGTTTTGTCAAAATTGTGCCAGCGGATTCCAAAATAAAAAAGACAACGTGGCGGCGTTCAGTGAAGCTGCGTTCTACGGCGTCCGCCGTAGAACGCTGCCATATATCACGTCATGTATCACGAATATATTGAACATCACGCCATACCAAAACCATAGACATTACTGAAATAATAAGTATCACTTTTTATCTTTGTTATCTACACACCCAGTTTTGAAAGTTTCAGGAAAATCTGTGAACCTAAATCTAACCCGGAACTCAGGAGGATATGCTCGCTATTCCACGAACATTACTTCTAGAATCGCATTTTATGTTGAGTTGCACGTACCAAAGGAGAATCTAGCATACGAGATACATTACACGCGTGCGCATTTCCTATATAAATCTGAGTAATGCCATGCTCAAATTAAAGCGCATGTGTTAGAGGATTGTGGCTTCAATGGTGAAAGTGATTAGATGTTCAGAAATATTTGATTGCAATGCAGTTAGAACTTTCTGATATGTTAACACAGTCTGTGAACAAAAAAAAACGTTGTGAATGTTTTTTGGTCATTTTCTAAAGTACTTTCACGCATTATTATGCAGCTGTGTGATGGCTGTTAAAACGTTTCAGCAAGTTAAATTTTGGTTTTTTGGCCTAGTTGAGTGCTACGAGTGTTGGGCGAAGATAAAAACGCGTGTCTTTTGTGCGTTTCTTGAGCAGGTATACAGCGGTAATATTCATTGTCGTTGTACTGTTTGAGGTGTTCAATAAAACAAGAATGCTGTTTGTATTGCAATAGTTTTTATTTCATGTGTGTTAACAGATCTCGCAAAGAACTTGGACGCATGCACGCAAAAAAACGTACGCAGTGCATCGCGTGCACGCATAAAAAAACGAGCCTGTCATTTTAAAACAAATATTATTGAACAATCGACGTAACAAACGGCATGGTGGTCTTGTGGAGCAGCGTCGGCAGTGCAAATGTCAAACAAGAACAAAAATCAAAAGAAAAACGGCGAGTAACGGGCGCTTTGCCCACAGCTTCTTAGAGCCGCGCGCATCCACCTTTCGCCACCATTCGCCGTTGGTGGCGCCACCAGTACAGCTCAAAGCAGCAGCGCACGAGGCGGATAGCGCCAATCTACATTGGGTCCTTCGCCGAGCACCCCCGATTCATCAACCAGTGGATTTCTCCAAAAATTAAAATACGTAAAACAACAGAAAAAACAGCCTTCAGGGTTGTCTCTCACTGATATGATGTAGGAGCATAAGCTTAATAAAAAAGTCAAAGTTTCGCCGCAACGGCGAAGCAATGAATGCGATAGCAATAAATTGGAATGTAACGCGAAGAACGGAAAGCAGCTCGAAATTGCCAGCGCGCCGCTCGAGCCCAAAGGACGCACGAAAAGAACGCACACAGCACCAGCGCGAACTATTATGCGTCACAGCTCGACACCGGAAGCGCACTGCTCAAACATAAAGCAGGACGCACGAAACGAACGAACAGGTACATACAGGACGAGCGCGAACTAACTGTCCCAGTCATTACTTATTTCTGTTTGAACAGCGCGCCCCTTTCGCAAACGCGGCCGCTGCAGCGTCGAAGCGACCTTCGTACGCTCTGTAACTTCAGCGCGGACATCGCGGGGAAAGCACAAGACATACAACCCCCCGTTCCCTCCTCCCCGCGAGCCGCCGCCTTCTTTCCTCGAGATAAGCGCACGAAGGCGACCACGCCCTGTAGGCGAAGAGCAACGGCGTTCGGAAGAACGGGGCGACGATCTTTAAAGCGCGCCACGCGTGGAGTTCGCGCCATCTATGTGGTAACTCAGAAATTACACCATTTCCCGCTAAAGGGGACCATGAGGCGATGCGAAGCCGGAGCACTTGCACGATCGCGTTCCGTTGGCGTTCTTTCGGCATGCTACCGACCACGCGTCGTGGAACGCGAAGAGGAACGCTACATGCGTCTCATCTTCCCTCTAGCCTGGCCGTTAATTCTCACAGGGCGAGCGGAGAGCGCAGTCGGCAGGCGTGCGAGAAGGGGGCAGCGTAGGAGAGGAGAGAGGGGGGGGAGGGGACGCGCATGCGCTGGTGCTCATCGCGGCGTTGCGCAGGAGAGAATTTCGGCATGTCTAGCCCACTGACCTCCATTAAAAAGGCTGGACGGCGCATCCCCGCTCTGCGAGGCGGGCGCTTGTGAAGCCACCGGAAGGTCCCCTGTTTGTCCCGGAAGCTGGCGTCTTCTGTCCGTCTCAGTCGCGCAATTCAAATATTCTCGGGTGGCAGCTGTTGTTATGATCGTTTTTCTTTTTATTTTTTCAAACTCTGCGATTACGCCTCACTTTAGACGCCGACGAACGCTACACGAAAGATGACAGACGCCGTGCCGACACCGTCCGAATACGGCGGAATGCTGCAACGTACAAAATACGTAAAAAGTAATGCAACTTTGAGGTACTTACGCGTGAAATGTCTTCCCTGACGACTTTTCCGGTCGATTCGTACAGTTTACTGCGCTACAGGCAGGTATTTCTTTAAAAAAAGAAGAGAAAAGCTTTTTTCCGGGACAAAAACGGCGGCTTCCGGTGGCTTCACGCCCGCGTGCTCGATGCGCCATCCAGCTCCTCCTAGTGGAGATCAGTGGTCTAGCCCGCGTTTCAGAGGACGAGTGGAAAGGCGGAGAGGAGAGGGAAAGTGGAGAGGGGGAGGGGGAGGGGAGAGGGAAGTGGAGAGGGGAGATGGGGAGGGGAGAGGGTAAGTGTACAGGGGGTGGCGAGAGGGTGAGTGGAGAGGGTATGCGCATGCGCAGTGAGGGTGGTCACGCCGCACACCACCACCACCACCACCACGACCGCATTGAACTCCGCCATAAGATACTTCGCATCTAAAAGCATGCTGATGTAAGTGGTGTATATAAATAGCTCGCCGTTAGCAGGCTGAAAGACGGAGTTGTTCGTGGCCTAACCGTCAACGCCGCGCGCTGGAAAGCGGGAGGTCACCCGTTCGATTCCGCGCGTCGGAAAGTTTTTCTGAATTCTTTTTCTTTGTGGCTTTGATATATATATATATATATATCATATATACATATATATATATATATATATATATATATATGTATATGTATATATATAGACATATACATATACGGTGCATGACGGCGGCGACGGCGACGGCAAAAATCAGCCGAGACTGTCCATATAATTGCTATCGCAATAAAATTACACCATCTCCCGCTAAAGGGTACCATGAGGCGATGCGAAGCCTGAGCACTTGCACGATCGCGTTCCGTTGGCGTTCGTTGGGCATGCTACCGACCTTGCGTCGTGGAAAGCGAAGAGGGACGCTACGCGCGTGGTGTCTTCCATCTAGCCTGACCGTTAGTTCTCACAGGGCGAGCGGGGAACGCGGTCGACAGGCGGGCGAGAGGGCGGACGCGTAGGAGAGGAGAGAGAAGGGGAGGAGACGCAACGCCACCTAAAGGCTTCCCAAGCAACGCTTAGCGGCGCTGGTGCTCTTGACAGGCAGCGCCATCTCTGGCAGAAAAAGAGAAACTGGGGTGTCAGTAGCGAGCGTTTTCCCTTCTCTCCACCGCGTTGCCGCTCGCTTCCGTGCACGTGCAGAGCTCTCGCGGACTCGCGGTGCACTTGCGGCGTCTCACAATGTACCGCGTGCAGTGCGGCTTCAAAAGGATCTTCAAGCTTGACTGGGACTTCCGAAAAGCGAACTTGATAAAATGAGAAAGGCTCGCCAATCACCTTAACGGTGAAGAGCAGACGATCGACGACAACGACGCCCGACTCAAAGCGAAATGCATTTCCCAAGTCGCGATTACACCGTGTAGGACGTATACCTCGAGGTAAGTCTCATTCTGTCATGTTAAAGATGAATAATGGTTCACATGCACCCCGAAATGAAGCCGCCCTTATAAAAACGACTATTGAGTAACTGTTGACAAATGATTGACGAATGGTTGAATCAATGACTTTTCAACTAAATGTCAAATGTCGTTGAATCTTCTCAGTGACTAGACAACGAAATTGTCATTGATTCTTTCCAATCAAAAGTACATGTTGAAAAATATATTGATGTTTTGTTGATTTTATGTTGTACGATGGTTGAGTTTAGGACCGGCCGCCCCTTACAAAAATATGTTTGATAGTCCATACAAAGTTTGTAGACATCTGTCTATAAAATCAATTGACGTTCTATAGCTGAATTCTTTAGACTGGTCTATAGACAGTCTATGGAATAGTGGCCGCACTCGTTTTTATAGACCAGTCTACAAGAAAGTCTAAGTCTATAGATTGGCTATAGAAAGTCTGTAGATTAATAAAAATTCATGCGTTTAAACCGATGTCTGCAGAATGTCTATAAACAAAAGTCTATAGGCTTATATAAATCTACTTTGGTTTACTTTTGTCTATAAAATATCCACAGACAAATGTCTGTAGATTATCCATAGGCTATTCCTATGACCCAGTATATAGAGTGTCTACAGACTTACTGCCTCACAAATATACTGTGGTCTACAGATTGCCTAGAGGCAGTTCCTGTAGATTAGTGATGTATAAATTTTTCCCAATAAACTCTGGAAAAGAAAACGAGGCAAAGCACACAGAAAAGAATGACAAGCACAAGCGCTGACTTACAACAGAGCTTTAATCAGAAAAAAAGATACATAAATATAAAAACTTACGACAAAGCATGCGCGAAAAACAAATGTAGACCCATTTTTGCATACAATGTAACGAAGCTACTTCTCCGTTAATAGAACTTTTACTAGACAGACAATTTATGGTTCATTAAACAATGAACATATGGAGTGGCAGGACCAATATTTGCCCTAGTTTTTCACACACAGATACAGCAACAATGAGAGCATGCACTCGCTTAACAAGTTTAATTGAACTGAAGCTCACATCCACCAACGATAATTTACATATACGTGGTGTGCTACTTCGAATGAATTAAGTTTGTAGTTGTATGTGTGTACTTACTGTTACTACAAGATCAAAACATGTTTCAGACAAATGAATTGCCTCGTGTACAAACCTAATGTCTCGTGTACAAACCTAATGAACGAGCGAATGGAAATTTTTTCGAGGGCCTCGTTTCTTTGTTAGACACAACCAAATTAATCGAACAGACAATTAAGCCAGGGAAAGCATAGCGGACATTAATTGTCGTCTTTAAAGGGGCACTGAAGAGCAAAACGATTTTTCTCATATTAGTAAATTACTCTTTCACGATACCAAAACCACCACGCTTGCTGCGAGAAGATGCTTAGTAAGCACGAAAATACTCAAAAACAAAATGTGGGTGGCGACGCCACCTTGAAGTTTCCACACCATTCGCCGTGACGTTACATGTTTTGACGGCGCCCACTAGGGACTACGTAGTTCCTAATCGGTAAAAATGAAGTACGTTGTCCTCTGAGGGGGGCAGAGACTTGACATACCAAGTTTGGGGTAATTTTATTGAGCAAATGGTGCCAAAATAAGATAAATACACTTTGAAATCAGTGACGTCACGCGGGAAGATTTCGGCGCGAAATTTGAAAATGAAACTTTGACGTTGGTTTTCTCCTCTATTAATAAACCTATGGTGGCGAAATTAACGACATTAGAGTTCTCAGAGCCCAATTTATCGATCTAAACCGATTCATTGTTTCTCTCTATAGTGTCCCTTTAATTGTAGTGTAGTAATAATGGCGTACGTTGAAATTGATTACAGTGGACGAAAACTCACCCTTTCCGTCGGTGGGATCTGAATCCACAACCTTCTAGTTACACGTCTGGCGCTTCCCCGTTTACTTCGTTGGGTACTTATGTATTTGTTATCCCTAGGAGTCTCAGCCAGCACCGCACGTAGCCCAGGTGGCGAGTTTGGAACATTCATTTTTGACAGAGGGCATCACGTGGCACTTGATCTTAGCACCACGTAATAATAATAATATCTGGGGTTTAACGTCCCAAAACCACGATATGATTATGAGAGACGCCGTACTGGAGGGCTCCGGAAATTTGGACCACCTGGGATTCTTTAACGTGCACCTAAATCTAAGTACACGGGCCTCAAACATTTTCGCCTCCATCGATAATGCAGCCGCCGCGGCTGAGATTCGATCCCGCGACCTTCGGATCAGCAGTCGAGCGCCATAACCACTATAGACCACCGCGGCGGGGTCTTAGCACCACATACAGCTGACCAATAAACCCTCGCATGCTAACTTGATGCTTTAAGTCTACCGGGACGACGCCCTCGCTGAATCTACGAAAGAAGGGGATCTTTTCGATCGTTTTGGTTGTGTATAAAAAAGAAACGAGGCCCTCCAAAAATCCCCTTTTTTTCTTTTATTCACCGCGAAGTCCTTGCCCCGGCTGACTTATGCCTCAAGTTCGCATGCGACGTTTTATCGGTCAGCTGCCGCCTCATGGAAAGATCGCGTGCCACGTGACAAACTCTGGCAAAGAAGAGTGTTCCACACTCACCGCCTTGAGTATGAGTGGCACTGGCTAACACTCCAAGGGACTACACATACATAAATGCCCAGCAAAGCGTACGGCGAAGCGCTTTCCGTCGTGGCTCAATCGGTTGAGCATCGGGCGCTTAGATACCATCAACGCAAAGGGCGATTTTCCATTCACTTTATTCCATTTCAATTTAGGCCATTATTACTACACTACAGTTAAAGCCAACAATTAAAGTCCGCTATGCTTTCCCTTGGCTAATCAATTGATTTGGTTGTGTGTGTACACACCCAAGGGATACGATCTGCGACAGACAGACTAAAATATTTATTATAGAACAATTACGTACATTCTTTGCAAAAACGAGCGCGGCACCGTAGACGGCGACGCAGCTACAAACACATAGCCTCTGAGCAGCATGGCGTATGCATGACCGCGCCGTGTGTGTACATGTGTCTCTCTATCTGCACACTCGTCTACTTTTATAAAGTTGATTTGCACGTTAGTTAACTATAACCATGCTTATAACAATAATTGATGGGGTTTAACATCCAAAAACCACGATTATGAGCGACGCCGTCGTGGAGGGCTCCAGAAATTTTGACCACCCGGGGTTCTTTATACGGGCACCTAAATCTAAGAACACGGGCCTCAAGCACTTGGCGAGCCCTCAAGCAAAGCGACCGCCGCGGCCGGGATTCGATCTCCGCGACCTGTGGGTCAGCAGTCGAGCACCTTAACAACTATATATTTAGACCACCGTGGCGGGTAACTATGCTTATTGAGCGATAACGTCTGTTGCATTTCCACCACAGAAAGGATACGGGGCGACCAGTAATGTTTAAAAGCAGACTCAATTTTATAGTGACAAGGCATGTGCACGTCATTTCATGCAAGGATGCCGCATTGCATACGGTCAAGGAAGAAGGGCGAAACAACACAAGGCCTGCACAACACAAGCATAGCATCGCGCAATGCAACGCGTATTCTTCAGGCTGTTTTTAGCTCTAATCGACGCACACGGCAACGGCTCCGCGGCAGCGTATAACGAACACCACAGAAGGCAGAGACTCTAGTACAAGGCATACTTTCGTATCAAACACTTCCTCTTGCACACCATCTCTATTATGGCAGCTCGCCGCTCGGGCAATCTTACCTACACAAAGTCGTCATGCACAGTCACGCGATTTGGCAACGTTCATGAACTCACCGAAGAGCGATATTCGCTGTGGCGACAGTCTCGTCAAAAGGAGCGCGCTTGTGATCTTGTTCAAAGCTTCGCGCTCGTTGGGGCTACGCAACGCATGGCCGTCAACGATTCCATGTCAAACAACGATGCGTCCGTCCCGACACGCGGTGTAAGTACGTGTCCATTCCACGACTTCCAGCGACGATAGCGGCACGTAATATTAATCAACGTGGTAACAATACATGCGCGCAACAAACTTATTTCGGCATTACACACTGCGCTGCAAAAACTTCTTTTACAACGACCCTTAAATGCGTCAACTGCCTGAACGGCTTGAACGCAGTTAAACGCATGGTTAAACGTCAGTGCGCCTGCGCGCCCCCTGGTTTGAACTGATTGGCTCTCGCTCAGCGAGCGATTTCAAACTGTTGCAGCTGCGCGCCCTCTTCCGTTCGTTTGCCGCACCGGTTCTCGCTTTCCTCCCCTTCCTTATCGTGTTCGCTCGCGCGCCTTCACGATTCAAGGCGAAACCCCATATGCGCAAAAATTCACGCGAGCCGTTCGCGCGACGTGTTGCGTGGTCGATTTCGCGCGATCGGTCGGTTTTTCAGATTTGGAATCCGTAGCATGTCCGTCGCTCGTCGCCCGGAAGTGCTGTGCTCAAGCAGCCAATAGCAAAACACCGGAATAAGATGCATCAGTGACGTATTGCTGATTGCCGCCACTTTCTTATCGACGCACATCCACAACAACGTTCATCAACATGACCAACGGCGACGAGCGCAATGTTGACGTTGTTGAACGCGAACGCTGGGACCCGCGCCGTCTGTGACGCGGCTTGGCAGCACGTAGCAGCAGTGATGGGATCGAAAAAAATGCTGCAAGACAATGATAAACATTTTATGTACCATTATGCAACAAAACATCGTATTTTACATTGCATACCGCTGAGAACGGGCCACTTTTGGTACGAGTGAACGCCCTCATGCCAGCAACAGTGGAGATCGCTCGCCGAGGGCGTCGCGTGAATGGGGTTTGCCCATCCAAGCGACCGCTTGCGCGAAGACGATCTACGTCGCGTTGCCCGTCGCTGTCGCGTGCATTTTCGCGTATATGGGGTTTGGCCTTCACGGCTGTGCCTGAACGAAAAAGCAACTTCTTAGTGGGGAGGCCGCTTCTGAGCGATTCTTCAATTGTATTTCCAGTGCTTGCTGTTTAAACGTACCGTTCGTGGACCATTCGTGTACAGGATATGTAACGAGCGGTCCGTTTTTACTACTATCTGTAACAGCTGTTGCCCTCATGACCGTGTCTGTGTGTATGATCACAAGCATGTGGAAAACATAAGCCTTTGACAGCAAGTGTCCGCAGTGCCGAGTGATATCTCTTTGAAATTTGCACCGAGTCAGTGTCACCATCGATGCCTCGCCCTTAGGGCGATTCAGTTGCAAGTTCTTTCTTATTGATGTTCCCTGTTAATTTAAATTAATATATTCTAAGCTGGAGACGTAAGCAAGTGCATACACACATTATCAATTTGAAATCGCTTACTGAAACACGATTTAATATTACATTGCATGTCGTCGTAATGAAAACAGAAAAATGCATATTTGTTGAAGAACATCTTAATTAACATATTACCTTCTGAAAATGTCGTGAAAATGAACAAATATAATGAGCTAGCGAAAGGGCCACAGCTAATTCGCAAAACATTTTTAACAAAATTGGTTTCTGGGCACAGTGCTTCGTATATGAAAAGAATGGCGAAATACTGTATATTGAATAGTAACAAAAATGAAAGCACTGCAGTGGGCCCTGCTATTTGTGTCTTGAAAGAGAGCTGTTGTACTCTGTTCACTGTTTGCCCATCGTCCCGCTTCAAAGCTGCGATTTCCAGTGTTCGACGAAGTACATTGCCCTTTGCATTGTAGCAACGAAGGCAGAAAGAACCACACAGTCCTTGCAGTACATCCAGTCAGTGAGCCATAGAGTGCGACATACTTACTGGAAATATCTTTAGTTCTAATGTGAGCATGCGAGTTACGAGGGGAAATATATATATGCCATGTGCGCCAGAATGTGTTAATGAGATATACAAACACGCATTCCTGCTCAATTTCACATTGTGGTTCAATTAATTAATGAGCCCCCTTAGTTCTTTTTAACATACCTTACAGCTAGGGCCCAATGGGGCAATAAGGAGTGCATGCTTAGATGTTATATAAACAAAAAGGTAGCAAAATTGCATAAAGTACACACGTCTGATAAAATTTCAATGAAAAACCTTATTTTCAGCCAGAAATTAAATAACTCCACTTTAGCTTCTGTCTTTAGGCACTCTATAGACTGGGATTTGACAATAGGAAATAACACCAATTTATCAACCTTTGTATATAGACAATCTATACACTGGGATTAGACAAAACACAAACTTCATCAACTTAACTTTTGTCTATAGATTGTATATAGACTAACAATAGAAAAAAAAAGAACCATACGCTTTTTAAAACTTTTGTTTATAGACAATCTATAGAACGCAATTAGACAAAAGATGACACGCATTTATAAACTTTTGTCTATAGACTGTCAAAAGATTTTCTTTAGGCAAAATATTAAGTCTACATAAAGGCGAACTCGACTACAAGAAGTCTACAGACACTCTATAGACTGTCTAAATCCATTTTTGTAAGGGGCGCACGTATGAAGGTGGGCGTGAAGCTCATTACAGATAATATCACGAGCACTCCTGCCATCTTATTAAGAAACCCAGACACACATGCGCATATAGTATGTTTATTTGCCTTTTTTTTGGTAGCCGGCATACATGACATTTAATTTCTGGCAAGCAACAAATACTCTTTCACACAATCAACACTACAGCACTACTTGCATCACGGACGCTCTCGATGTGTCAGCTAATGTAAAGCAAACTTTTTTTAAGCATATGCAGAACTTGCTGCTGCAAGTAATGTAATAAATTACAAAAAATACAATTTTATTTTTAAATACGACTCCACATTTTACGCAACCTTGTACAGTAATGCAGAGATGTAGCAATGGCAACTGATATTCAGAAGCGCATGAGGCTTGCGAAGCCCCGAACTCAATGACCAAACCTTGGCCATCCAGAGTGCCATCGATCGGGCCCTCAAGTTTGGCCTGGGGGTCCCTACGTGGGATTATATTACTAGCTACCTTCGGCAACGTGATTTCTCAAGCCTGTCCGTTTTAATTAGCTCTAACCGAATGACCCACTACATAACTCTTCATGCGGCAACAAAGCACTGCTGACTTCTTGCTTTAGTACCCGAAGCAACGCAGGTAACTATAACCTCCTAGGACACGGTATACAGTGCGCAGAAACTGTACTGCAGCTGAATACACAAAGAAAGCTTAATTAATGAATTACTGCGGTTTTATGCGCCAAAACCCCTATATGGTTATAAGTCACTCCGTTGTGGAGAGCTCATATCCGGAAATATGACACGCCTGGGGCTTTTTAACGTGCACCTAAATTGAAGTAAATGGGCCTTTAGCACTTTCGCCTCCATTAAAAATGCGACCGCCGCGGCCGGGATCGAATCCGCGATCTTCGGGTCAGCAGCCGAGCACCGTAACCACTGTACCACCGCGGCGGCCCCAAAGGCAGATTCGTTTGAAGATTTAACGGTCATAAGCAGTGTTTAAGGATAGGCACCATTTATGTACCGCCGTGGAGGCAAGCCAGTAATAAAAATTGATAAACCGTTAAACTTGAACGCGATAGCGATATCCGCACGCACGCACGCACGCACGCGCACACACACACGAAATACGTATTGTAAAGGTAAAGGTTTGCGCCCTCTTCAACAGCACATTTATTACAACAATATTTTCTGTGTCCAATGTATACGGGTGAGTATCGCCTTGCCGATCGCTAGCCTGCCTTTGCTTCTCGGTAGAGACCCAAACCGTGCCGCAAGAAAAGCCAAAGTACGGTGCCCCATGGCTGATATCTTTATTTGCATCTACCTCGAATTTTCGCTCACGGGCTTCGCTCGCAACCAAAGGAGCCGCCGCCGACACCGGAATTTCTGCGAAACGAGCTCTTTAACGCTATCGCGGGCATGACGTAAAAGTATCTACCTATGGATGGTGGAGGCCTCGGCGCGTAATACAGCGCCTGCCTGTACGCGGTGTCGACTAAACCATTATCTCAAACCTCACCGCAAAGATCTACCATTGAAACGTGATGTATCAGCGACTATCATTCCTTTTCATTTTATGTTATTACTATCCCTGCTGTCGCAAACGCCCGCCTTTGCTCCATGCAAAACACGTTGAAACTTGAACGCTTGAACTCGAGCTTGCGTGCCATGTCTTATTGCGACTAAGAAAATAACGCCAAAAGAATAATAAATTTGTTGTGTTGCACTGCGTCAACAAACATGTAGAGTGCGAAGGTCGTTAACCAGCAAGATTTACGTAACTTTTTTAATAATAACAATTACCGCCTAACTTCGTGACGGGCTTCGTAGCGCTGGTGCTCTATCCGGTGTATCCATCCGCGTCGTTGTGTGACGTCAGTCGAGTACGCGGAATTCGAACGTGGCGGTCGCGCTCGCCGCGCTAGTCTCCTCTCGCTATGGTTCGTGCTCTGTGAGTGCCGTGATTCACGGAAATTATGAACGCAGCCGTGAAGAAGCTACTTCGCGGCATGTTCAGCACTCGTGTACCTGCATGCAAGGACTACGTTCCTCTGGAGTGCCTCTTAGTGGCCGTTATACGCGTACTGGAGTTAAGCCTAGTCCCGGAACATTTCCTGCGGAGAAATGGACGTCTCAGTTTGGGTGCGAGACTGTCGCATCTTCATTTCTGCTTAGATGGAGGGACGGAAGCGATCATCTTGATGTGCGCTTACCATTGCTTGGATTTGTGGATTCTTTAAACTACAGGCCTCTGTCCTTGTTGAAGGTAAGTTAATTTTCTTTACCTGTGCACAATTATATTCGAAAGTCATGAAAAATGCGTGTTTTGTTGCATCACGGGCTACATGCGCGACATGTTTCTGAAGTACGTGACTGCGTAATTTTTGCGGCATGCAGGATTGCACTGTCCTAATATAAATGTAGGTTACGATTTACGTCACTTTCGAAAGTACTGACTTTTATTGGCCGCGCTTAACGGAGCTTGTTTCAAGGTATACATTATACGTTTACGTTCGAGCGCCTGTACTACGATTGTGACTCTGCAAAGCTACTTTGCGCTATTTGCGCTATTTTGGAATAGTTTCGAATGGTGAATGAGTGTTCAAAATCTTGTTTTAGGGATATAAGTGGGGCGTCTTTCTAGTGCCAAGATGTTACTTTGCCTTGACTGTTTCGACGCGCGCCTTCAAAGTGGTCGTTCTCCCGCGCGTCGCTTCAGCCTGCTTAATTGTAGCGTGTTCGCCCCTTTGTAGCCGTACGATGTTATCGAGTTTTCGCCTGTTCACACCGTCCTCTGCTAGGTACGAACTTATACAACAATTTCCTTTTCTCCTGTTTTTTTTTTTTTTTGCAGGTGGCAGTCAGCCTTTTTATTTTGAAACAAGTGCTACACCAAACAAATTATGGCTTTCATCTCTGATGGTGGGGTTACTTGCAGTTTTTGCATAAATAAAGATAGATTGTCCACATATTTGCGTTTTCTTCTTTTCCTTGGGCTCTTGAAAGAAAACGAAAGGTCACATAACTTATAAAAGAGTTGACTTCTCCCAGTGTCTGTGTGTGTGTCATTCAGTTGACTTATGTGCCCGTGTCCTGGTATTTTATTTCTCGCCCAGATTACCTTGTTTTCAGGTTTACGCGGGGTTGGAAGAATTGAAGCATTATAACAGGCGATAAAAAGCTTTTGATGTTGCAGTTATTGAAAGCGCGATCTGCCTCCGTGCATTTGTGCCTCATCTAGTGTAATTCAGAATACTGTAATTTTTTATTATGCTGTAATTGTTTATGCTACTTCTCTTGTTATGCATTTCTTTTTGTGTTGAGAGGGTATGTTTGAAAAATTTTAAATATGTGCAACGTTTTTTCCTGGTGAACTTTAATATCTGTGGTTTTGCAGTGGCGGCAGTGTTCTAATTTTAAGTGTTGAGATATTGGTTTATATGCTGGCTGCCTTATGTCATAAATGCTCATGTCCTTTCTGTAGTATTTCCTTGAGGGAGGGTAGGATTTCTACAATTTAAAATATGCACAGCGCATTTTCAGGTGATGATTAACTGCTTTAATTTGTAGTGGTTTCAGTGTTTGGGTTTTATAGGCAAGCTGCCTTATTATGCTGTAAGTGTACGTGTGCTGCTTTTTTTTCTTGGGAGGGGACAAAGTTTTGAACAAGTCAAATTGTGCACAGTACGTCTTATTTCTAAGTGAATATTGGGAACTATGTTTTTGGAGTGGCTTCTGTGTTCCAATTTTGTTCGTATCACACTATTTCAGTTATATTTTTTAGAGATGTTTATGCTGCATACACGAGGTTGTATATGTCTACTGGAGCAGTTATGCCTTCCTTACTGTAGTGCCACTGCAGTGAAAATAAAAGTACCTGACTTAAGTCATCCTTTGCTTTTTGTGTACGTATAGCTTCCTGTTTCCCTTGCAGAATGCGAGTTGGCACAGTCTGCCACAATAACACTAACTATGCAGGCCTCTTATTGCTTTTTATGCAAGCTGTCACGTGGTTTATTCACGTACAAACGTGAAGGAACGTCGAGGGTCCAAAATCCAAGCAAGCGCAAGCTCGGGTCGCGTGGCTACCACCAACGATGTGGCTTGCTTTCTTGGCTGCTTCGTCGTCGTCTGTATTGTTCACTACATTTGCCCCCGGTGAATAGCGTAGCCATCCTGGCGACTTAAGGCGTTGTCAGTATGGCGGGGTCATAATAGGGCTTGAGGCGACTCACGTGGACGATTTCCCTACCACGACGACGTAAGTCTTGGGACGGTGTCAAAGGCTCAACCTCATAATTGACTGGGGACGTACGAGTGAGAATGCGGTAGGGCCCGTGATATCGGGCAAGTAATTTCGACGAAAGGCCAGGAGTGTTCGGTGGGATCCAAAGCCAAACCAGGGCACCTGTCGTAAAAGTAGGGAGAGGTCGGTCGGTGTCGTGCCTTAGCTTCTGACGGCCTTGGTCCTCGGTTGTCAGCGAACGGGCCAATCGTCGGCAATCTTCGGCGTACCTGGCAACGTCAGAAATTGCAGTGTACTCAGATGAGTCAGGCGTGTAGGGAAGCATAGTGTCAAGCGTGCATGATGGATCGCGTCCGTACAAGAGAAAGAAAGGCGAAAAACCTGTGGTCGCATGCGTAGCGGTGTTGTACGCGTACGTGACAAACGAAAGGACGGTGTCCCGATTGGTCTGGTCTGATGCGGTGTACATTGTCAGCATATCGCCGAGAGTGCGATTAAATCGTTCAGTGAGGCCATTCGTTTGCGGGTGATATGCGGTCGTCATGCGATGAATGACGTTGCACTGAGCGAGCAATGCTTGAATAGCGTCAGATAGAAAAACACGCCCTCTGTCGCTCAAAAGTTCACGTGGAGCACCATGGCGAAGGACAAAGTTGCGTAAGATGAAAAACGCAACTTCTCTTGCTGTTGCTGTGGGCAGGGCTGCAGTTTCCGCGTAACGTGTGAGGTGGTCTACGCCGACAATTATCCACCTATTTCCAGAAGAAGTCGAGGGAAGCGGTCCGTATAAGTCGATACCGACGCGATCAAATGGACGCGCCGGACAAGGCAGAGGCTGAAGTGTACCGGCTGGGCGTTCAGGTAGAGCTTTACGGCGCTGACAAGCAGTGCAAGCACGTACGTACTTGCGCACAAAAGTATACATGCCGCGCCAGTAGTATCGCTGACGCAGGCGGTTGTAGGTCTTGAGAGCGCCGGCGTGAGCACTTTGCGGGTCGTTGTCGAAAGCAGTACAGATTTCCGAGCGCATGTGGCGTGGTATCACTAGCAGCCACCTCCGACCGTCAGACGCGTAATTCCGCCGATAGAGGAGGTCGTCTCGAATAGTGAAATGCGTGGCTTGACGACGGATAGTTCTTGAGGCTGGATGTGCTAATGGGTCAGTCAGAAAGTCGAGAAGATGGGAAATCCACGCATCCTTGCGTTGCTCCAACGGCATGTCTGCGAAGTCAATTGGCGTCAAGACAGCTGAGGAAGCTGACGACGAAGCTGTGTCAGCCGGTAGCGGCGAGCGGGATAGGGCATCAGCGTCCGAGTGTTTGCGGCCGGATCGGTACACAACACGAATGTCGTATTCCTGTAGGCGAAGCGCCCATCGACCGAGGCGTCCCGACGGATCCTTCAGCGATGACAGCCAACATAGGGCATGGTGGTCCGTCACTACTTCGAAAGGGCGGCCATAAAGGTACGGGCGAAACTTGGCCAAAGCCCAGATAATGGCGAGGCACTCTTTCTCTGTGACAGAATAATTACACTCGGCTTTCTTCAGGGTGCGACTCGCGTAAGCAACGACGTATTCTTCATATCCTTGTTTTCGTTGAGCCAGTACTGCACCAAGACCGACCCCGCTGGCGTCGGTATGGATCTCCGTAGGCGCATTAGGATCAAAGTGACGAAGTATCGGAGGCGACGTTAATAAGCGCCTCAGCGTCATAAAAGACTCGTCACACTCCTGTGACCAAGCAGACAGGCCGCTGGAGGCTGTCAGTAGATTGGTAAGAGGCGCGATGATAGAAGCGAAGTCGCGCACAAATCGACGAAAGTACGAGCACAGCCCAATAAAATATCGAAGCGTCTTCATAGAGTTCGGCTTCGGATATTCGGCCACGGCGCGGAGTTTCGCGGGGTCCGGAAGAACGCCTTCCTTGCAGGCGACGTGGCAGTATTGTGAGCTGGCGCGCCGCAAAATGGCACTTCTTGATGTTAAGTTGAAGGCCAGCAGAGGTGAGACACGTGAGAATTGCACGAAGGCGAGTAAGGTGAGTCGGAAAATCGCGAGAAAAAACGACGATGTCGTCAAGGTAGCAGAGGCAGGTATTCCACTTGTAGCCGCGAAGGATGTTGTCCATCATCCGTTCGAAGGTAGCTGGGGCGTTGCAGAGTCCGAACGGCATGACGTTAAACTCATACAGCCCGTCAGGAGTGACGAATGCAGTCTTCGATCGGTCAGGGTCGGCCATCGGAACTTGCCAATAACCCGAGCGTAAATCCAACGACGAGAAATATTCTGCTCCTTGCAAGCAATCGAGAGCATCGTCGATGCGTGGCAACGGGTATACATCCTTCCAAGTTATTTTATTGAGGCGGCGGTAGTCGACACAGATTCTAATTGATCCATCCTTTTTGCGCACAAGCACAACAGGGGACGACCAGGTGCTCTGGGACGGCTGGATGACACCGCGCTTGAGCATATCGTCGACTTGTTCGTTGATAATTCGCCGCTCTTCCGCTGAAACTCGATATGGTCGTTGGCGTAAGGGAGCATTACCACCGGTGTCAATGTGGTGCGTGATGCTCGTTGTACGCCCCAAAGATGGTTGAGCGCAATCAAAGGAAGAGCGGAACTCTCGAAGAAGGGCTAAGAGTTCGCGTCGATGTGTCGGCGATAGATCAGCGGCAACGGAAGGGTGGAAAATGTCTGGAGCGGAAGAAGTGGCAACAGGTGGTGTCATGGCATTCAGCTGGAGGTCGGGTTGGTTTGCAGCAAACTCCAGAGAACGCATCAGGTCAACGTCTTGTATGTTGCCCAAACATTCCCCGCGAAGTAGTGTAACTGGGGATGTCAGTGAGTTCGCAACCAGCATAAATGTAGCACCCGATTCAACGGCAAGTACGGCAAACGGTAGTCGCAAGCCGCGGCGGCGGAAAAATACCTCGGACGGGACGAACAGAACAGTTCCGTCTGGAGCGGCTTTACAGGTCAGGGCTACCAGGGTGGACGTTTTCGGGACTATATCTGTGTCCGCAGCAACGATAAGTTTGTAAGCGTCGGGAAGGGGATCCACCGAAAGAGCAGTTTGCAGCGGCGTAAGGGCGACTTCTGCACGGGAGCAGTCTATGAGGGCACGATGACGCGAAAGGAAGTCCCAGCCGAGAATAACGTCGTGGGAGCATGACGCTAGCACGAAAAACTCGATGACGTACAGTTCGCCTTGAATAATGACACGCGCGGTGCACACAGCAGAAGGTGCTATGTACTGTGAGCTGGCCGTGCGGAGCATTAGTCCCGAGAGCGACGTGGTCACCTTTTTTAACTTGCGGCATAGGTTCTCGCAGATTACGGAAACGGCGGCTCCTGTGTCAATAAGCGCTTGTGCGGCGGTCCCTTCAACATTGATGTCGATAACGTTTTGCGGCGAAAAAGATGGAGGCCTTGAGCAGTTCGACTCGCATGCAGCTCTAGTCTCCGGAACTGCAGCGATCAGTTTCCCTCTTCCGTAGTAGGTCGGCGACGCATTGGTGACAGGGAGCGTCGTCGAGGGGATGGTGATCGGTGGTTGGCGTAGGGTCGTTGATCGTCAAGGGTGTACCTTGGTGGCGCCCTTGACGACGACGCAACAGGCCTGCCCACGGCGTCAAATGGAGGACATTGGCGACAGTAGCGGGCGACGTGTCCAGCGATACCACAGGCGAAGCAGATGGGCCTATTGTCTGTCGTTCTCCACGCGTCTGAGCGGCGGTAAAATAGAGTCGAAGGTCTCGCGAAGGTAGTAGACGCGGCGTTCACAGTCGTCGGCAAGGGATGGGGTGGCATGGCAGGTCGAGAATATGGCGTAGGCTGCTGCGGGCGAGCAGCGACGGCGGCGTAGGTAAGCGGTGCAGTGACGGGTGCTTGTTGGAGAATCGGTGGGAGGGCCTCCGCAACTTGGGTTCGAATGGCGTGTTGTAGGTCCGGAGCCAAAGCCTGCGCAGGCTCGTGCGTGAGCGGCAGTAATGATAGCTGGCGCGCTACCTCCTCGCGGATGAAGTCCTTGATCGTGGACAAAAGCGGCTGCTGATCGGCAGGACGGGCAGCTAGCTGCAAGCTTGAGAGCGTGTCGGGCGTCGTGAGGGCTTGACGGGCGATCGCGCGCTGTCTACGCAACTCGTCGAAGCTCTGACAGAGTGAGACGAGTGCCGCGATCGTGGTAGGGTTTCTCGCGAGCAGCATCTGAAAGGCGCCGTCCTCGATGCCCTTCAGAATGTGCCTGATTTTGTCCTCCTCGGTCATGGAGGAGTTCACGCGGTTACACAGATTCAGGACCTCCTCGATGTAGCCCGTGTAGTTCTCGCCCGGTTGCTGCGCACGTTGACGCAAGCGCTGCTCGGCGTGAAGCTTGCGAACCGTAGGCCGCCAAAACACGTCTGTAACAGCAGTCTTGAAAGCTGCCCAAGTTGGAATTTCAGCCTCGTGGTTGTGATACCACAGCTGCGCGATGTCCGCGAGATAAAACGTGACGTAGCCAAGCTTCATTTGGTCGTCCCATTTGTTACTGGCGCCGACTCTTTCGTACCTCAACAACCAATCTTCCACGTCCGATTCACCTGAGCCGGAGAAGATAGGTGGATCTCGCTGGGGATACACGGCGACGCAGGTGACGTGGACAGCCGAAGGTCCAGCCTGAGGAGGGGTCTCGTTGGCCATGTTGGGGTCACGGACAGGGGGGAGCTTGCGGGAGCGAAGTTCCAGGTTCGTACGGAGAATCCACGCTCCACCAAATGTCACGTGGTTTATTCACGTACAAACGTGAAGGAACGACGAGGAACGTCGAGGGTCCAAAATCCAAGCAAGCGCAAGCTCGGGTCGCGTGGCTACCACCAACGATGTGGCTTGCTTTCTTGGCTGCTTCGTCGTCGTCTGTATTGTTCACTACAAAGCATACACCAGCAGTGCCTATCTATAGATAGCTGTGTGCTCATATAAAACCCATAAAGGGCACTTAGCAGCTGTTATTAGAGTTACGAAAAGTGTTTATGAAGCCCAAGGAACTGCAATTTATATTGTAAACACGTGCCTCAGCAGGCATTCTTCAAGAGGTTCTATGCAAGACTTTTTGGACCATGCCTACTGTGGCATGTGCTTCAGTAGGCATTGTTCTTTCAGGGGGAGGATATATATCACACTTGCATGTCTACAAGAATTCAACAACTATTACGACATACTGTACATTTACTTTCAATAACTAGATCATCAAATTTCAATGCCGCTTGAATTGCAGCTCATAAACTATTCAATAACAGGTTCACTACTATTCAATCACTTTTGTGTCAATAACTTTTTTATAAAATATCACCGGCCAATTTTCAATGGGTGTAAACGGTGAGCTCAATGACTTTTCAATAACTTTTCAAATACCATTCAAATACTTTTCAATACAATGCGTCAACATTGACCACTAGCTTTTCAATTATTTTTCAATAAGATTTTTTGTGAAGGCGTACACGCTATCGATGTTCTGCGGTGTGAACTACGAATCATATGATTGTTGTTTTGATATGGCATGCTTTACAGTAGCAGCCGTGTACTTTCGTGAACAAACGTTTGCGGCGTGCGAAAAAAAGATTATACGGACATGGCACTGCTTCCTGAGATGGTTAGAGTCAAGTCCTCCGTGCCGCTGGAGAATCACCCGCCGATTAAGACGCGAGGCAGCTAGCTGAGCTTTAACCACTGCGAAGCAAGATGAACTGCTCGCCTCGTTTTTTCGGCTCTCGTGTCATGCTTGCAGTCTCTTTTTATGATATCGACTTGACAGGCGTATAAAACCTGCTGCGCGAACGCGGCTACAAAATCGCACGAAGTCAGAAGGTGACAGAAGGTTACTTCAAGGTTGCAATTGCAGAGCATGTATTAAGTGCCAGTTGTATTTAGCGGCTTAAATATATATCACACTAATAAAGTGACAAAAACAAAGCAAACCTGCAGAACGATGTCAAAGCTTGCTGAAAATGCGCGGACGTCCGTTTCGGCGTGATAAAGCAGCCTTCCCGACGCGTGAATTGCAGGCGCCGAACTTCTGACAATGTGCCGAGTTCAGTTGAATTCAACCAACCGCGCAACGCTAACGGTATAACGCGAGTGTGAATGTTCAACAACGATGGCATGGTTTCACGAACACGGGGAATCAAAACACAAAGTTGTTTCACCTACAACCGTAACTGGACTTTCACAATGCGAGAAGACAGCGTGTAATCATTACTGTAGACGCTGCGTGCACGAGCCGCGTTACTTACCGATTCAGGTAGTCGAAACGAACGAAAGCGATGAACTCAGACAACCAAAATAGAAGGCGAGACATCGCTGTCAGCTATCCACGCTTGCCGCCTGTATTTCTCGTGCGACACAAAACAATAGTTTCACGCGTAAATCGCGTGCCTTGGTGTTGTCTGCACTGTTGTGGCTGGCCGCTAAACCGCAATACTTCGGACCACGCGTGCGCATCCGCGGGGTGGCTTCTGCCATCGCGGAAATGCGCAGCTTCGCACAGCAAGCCTCTCGATTCAACGTACCCAGCTGACGGCCCCACAGTTACCCTCACCGAGAGAAGAACGCGAGCGCACGTGCGCTACCGCTACCGTGAAAGGGGCTGAGTCCGCCGCGCGAAGGTTCAGTGTTTTCCGACAGAGCCGCAGCGCGGCTGGCGCGGCGCTGTCGTCGCGCCGCAAACTTGAGCTTGGGTTCCCTATTGGCCGCGAGATCGACCTATAGGTGGCAGCACCGTCGCCGCGTTAGTGTGGAGAGGCGGTCGGAGGCGCGTATACAAATGCACACAGCGGCGCTTCCTTGTGAGTGGTCTGAGCCGATTGTCGGCGAATAAAATGCGTTGATTGCAGCTTACTGGTCATGTATACGCTCTTCATTGTTGAATCGACGCACGAAGATCATCCAAAGTTACTATTACTGGTGAGAGAAGCGCAATCTGCCGATGAAAGGGATGCTCGCCCTGGATGACAGTCTGCGCTTACGCACTGTATGAAGTTTTTTGTTGTTTTCTCTGTACGTGTTTAGCTTGTGTTTTGTGTACTACACACTGCATTAGCACGACTGAACTACTTAAGTGTTTACTTCTTGTTCATTTCTGTACCAGCCCATAATCGTGTGCAAATAGTTCAATAGCACTGTTCACGCGAATACGCATATATACGCAGGTAAGGGTTTAGCACAGAGCTTTCATCGATTGATTGCGTGCACGACAATGATGCAACGAAGGTCCGGTTATTTTATGGAACAAATGTCTTTTATTTTCTCCAGCTAATAATGTCCGCTGCCTTTCATCAATTTATAACAACTCGACAGAAACGCTCAAGATAATGTAAAAAGAAAGGATGAGGTTTTGCGTGAAATTATGCGACATAAATGTAAAGCACGCCGTTGGGATTAATTTTGAACGTCTGGGTCCTTCAAAGCGTACCTAAATCTAAGCACACGGGCGGTTCTGCATAAATTTCGCCCCAAGTTAAAATTGCGCGCGGCAACTCCGTTTAACATTGCCGTGCCATTCCATTGTCTCTTTTTTCTTTTCTTTTTTTAGGGACAGTTTCACTACCGAAGTCTCAGACTTCACTTGATAGAAATATTTCGCTGTAGCGGGACCACGACAGCACGATAAAAGGACATCTTAAGCACAACTAAAGCTCATCGTGAACTGCAGTGCCACGGTTATACACCTAACAACAACGCGAAAGTGCATGAGCCTCGTTTTTGTTTACCACCGAGTCGCTGAAACGCTGAATTCCCACACTATTTAATGCTCCTCATGTTTGGGACTATGCCAAGCGCACTTTACGATGTGCTTGAACCAGAAAGCGGCACCAACACTGAAATGATTCTGGCGAACGAAGGGTGCGACACCAATACACAGCCCTCTCGAAAGTCGCACTCACTGATCTTATTATAATGCGCATGCAGCCGAGCAAGCTCATTTGCTTCTGCATACCCTGTTAGGTATACGTACGAGCAGTTAAACTCGCGCTAACACAACAGAACAAACCGCCCTTTGAGAACGTGCAGGACGTACGCGCACATGCAAACACGACGTGGCTAGCAGACGACGCAGGGAGCAATCCACACTAGGCGTGCTTCAGCCAGTAACCGCCAGGCGGCGACTCCGCTCGATCTCGCGGCCAATACTCGCCGACAACTTTTCTTGGCACTGAAGGGAAAGCTACGGGGGCGGAGCGTCTGCACATGTACTGCTACGCGAAGTAGTCCGGTTTGGCGCGCGTCTCGTAACGCCGTGGAGTGTGATGGCTAGCGTTGCACTTCGACGCAAACGCTGCTTAGCGTCTAAGGTACGGGTATAGTGTACTAGAATATGGGGTAGTGTGTTCAGACGCCCCTTCTCGCCATGCATCGCGTGAAGCGGCGCGCGTGGACAAAAAGCCGATCCGCGTGGCGGCGCTGCCGTAGCATGGGCTGGCAGGATTGTCTGTGTAGCTATGCCGCTCTGCCTTCTCGGATGCCTCGCAGTGACCTGTTGCTTGTGTTCGCGCTCGCTTAGCGGAAGTTTTTCTGGCGATTGCTTTGCTGGCCATGCGACAGTGAAGCAATGCCGAGTCGTCGGCGGCAACGACACTGATTTGCACCTGGGTGCGAAACAGGTTATCATTGGAAAAAAGGTGAGCAGCCATCGCTTTTCGCTGTTCCAAAAGACGAAGCACGGAGAAAACTTTGGGAGCGCAATTTACATCGTAAGGACAGGACCCTGGACGAAAGCTGCTCTGTATGTGAGCTGCACTTCGAGCCGTTATGTGTGATCAAACTACGTGCGCGTTATAAACGGCGAAGAAGTTCGCGTACCCCGTGGGAGACCAGAGCTGACGCCGGACGACGTGCCGACGTTACTGCCCAATTCCCCAAGCTACTTGTCAATGAAAGCGTCGCATCCAAGACTTCCGAGAAAGCGGAAGAACTCTGCGGTTGATTCTACAATCTCCATGAAAATTGCAGCGCCCTGTACTGACGGTGAGGCCACCGATTCAGCTCCGTCGGCTCCACGCGAGAAGTCAAGAGTTGACGATTTGGACAATGCTGTTGAAGCAGGGAACCTAGACTTGGTGGAGCGCATACTCCAGAGGATTCTATCTGATCACAAAGAATACGTGGAGCAGAAGAGTGATGATCGGCTCATATATTATATGTCCGTTTATGTGGCACGAAAGTTCCTAAAGCGAAATGACATGCACAGAGTGTAGGAACGTTCTTTTGCATACCACAGCTAAACCGGCAAAAATTGCGAGTTCACATAGCTTTGTGACAGAGGTGGGCTTCTCTACCCGTCTGACTCCTTATTTGAGGCAGTGAAGAAGCTAGAGGGCATATTTACCACCTTTTTCAGCAAGCAAGAGCTGTGCAGCAACAGCGTTCTTGATGTGATGCTGCTCGCAAAAAAGCACTTTGACTGTACCCTAGGCTGCAGCCAATATACAGACCTCCTGACCGCAGCAGTGGTAAAGTTTTATGTGCTGACGCGACTTCATTTTTTTCGTGAAGGGTATCAACCAGTCTCGGGAGGCGAAAAAAAAAAAGCTGCATGCGAAAATCATTCGATGTTCATAAGGGTGCCACCGTGATCAGTGGTCATGAACATAACTCTTCGGAATGGCGACTAATTTGATCAGTGTTTCTGCTCACTGCAGTGTGCGCGCACGTAAATAAACAGTTTCTTTCTACAGTCCGGCAGTGGTGCCAAGTGATGTTTCCTTTTGACTGCATGCAAAATCCCGGCCACGGCGGCAGTATTTCGGCGGGCGCGTAATGCAAAAACGTTACAGGACCCAACGAGGTAAAAATAATTCACAAGTTTTCCACTACGGCGTGCCTTGCAGTCTAATGGTAGTTTTGTGACCTAAGCCAGATAATTACGATTGCATGAGGCAACTATCAACAAGAACGGTGCCGCGCGTAACGAAGAAAGTCGAAGCTGTCGCAGGGTGCAGTCTACGACTCGTTATAGTGATATTTTAACAAAAACCTTCAGGGTTCATAGATGCTTCTTCGATACATCGAGCTTCCTAATTTTTTATTCGTTCATCGACCGAGCTTTAAAGAAACTGCAGGGAGTTTTGTTTCCCCAGTTATGACTGCTTCGCTGTCGTATGCTAGTCCCTGTTTTTTCATTCGGACCGCGTGTTTCAGCTTTATTGCATTTCGTTTTGTTTTGAATGCATGCACGACCACACCCATTCAGAATGCTTGTCGCTGACGTGTCAGCAATTAAACACGTAAGGTTATTAAGCGCGACGTATCAAAGCACGGAAGCGCATCAGGAGCAATGCCTGGCAATGCGCGATGTGACAGCCCATGCTCAAGTGGTGCCATCTCGCGGCTGTCGATACCAACTGCGGCAGCCATGGCTCCTCCCTGAACACACTACCCATATTCTAGTACACTATAGTACGGGTAAAAGGCGTACGCATGCAAAAACGCAAAGTGACAACGTGTAAAGTAAAAGAAATGCAGATACCGCGCTTGTGTGCGCTGCGTTCCGTCACAAAAAGCTACATGTAGAAAATGAAGGAGCATTTTATATATCTTATGGTGTACTAGAATGGGGTAGTGTGCCGTCTTTGCAGCAAACCAATAGAAGAACGGTGGTCGCTTTTGCGATGACGCCAGCAGTAGGGCGCCACGATCGAACGGTGTGCCCGGGGCGCGATATTTAAATCGAAATTACGAAAATGTTTGCCGTTCTTGAGTCAAATAGTCACGTAACACGATTGAAACTAAATATATTTGCAAGATTCAAACACTTAAACACATCTGGTTGCATGTTTGCAATAAATAAAGATGCTTCTGCGTCGTATAGGCTTGCACAATTCCTATCGCAGAGCAGCGTCCCGGATCGTCTGCATGCTTACTGTTTTGATTGCAAAAGGCATAAAAAGGCACATCGCTGTTCATTCCATGCATATGTTCGCCTGTCTAGCTATCACAGTAATTTGAAGTTGTGCGTCGAAACACACGAGGAGGTCCGGAAGGCTAACATTAACAGCATCAGGTGAGTGGCACCGTTGCTCGTCACCTGCATCAGCCGGAACAGCAGTCGCTATGTTTTCGACAGAAAAAGTACAACGTTCAATGACGAATGCTGCTCCATTTCTTTCGAGATTTTGCTCCTAAAAGGGGCACCAAAACGCAGGAATGCAGATAAATGCACCGCGATGTATTCGGGGTGTTGGATTTATCCTATGTGAATAAGTCCTTAATTCCAATCGGTCTGCCAAAACTTGAATGTATCAGGCTTCCTCAAACACTGAGTCTGCCATGCACACGAAAAAAATTTGCTAACGTGTCATGAGAAACAGAAGGGAACAATCGGCAAGTTTCCCACCTGCACGAACTACCAGTGCGGCAACTACAACTACAGATCTCGGAGGCCTTGTATCTCAGCTTACCATAAATTACTTCAGGGGGCGGCGTCAGGTGGCGACACAGTAGTACGGTGTGCTCGGACACCGCAGGCTGTCATCGCAAAAAGAGCCACGTTTCCGGCGCCAGACGGCACATTACCCCATTCCAGTACACCATATATATCTCACGCAGAAAATACGGACGCAATTGTGGGACTACATTTATTAGCGGTAGGATACGTGCATTGTGGCTCTGTAGCCTTCGCTTCAATGCCAAGAAAAGTTGTCCGCGAGTATAGTTAGGTGGCGTTGGGAGACGCGGATGCGCTCGCGCTCATCGCGGCGTTGCGCAGGAGAGAATTTCGGCATGTCGAGCGCGCGTTTCAGAGGAGTGGAGAGGGTGAGTGGAGAGGGGAAAGGGGATGGGATGTGGAGAGGGGAGGGGAGGCGGAGATGGGGAGGGGAGTAGAGAGGAGGTGTATGGACAGGGCTTGCGTATGCGCAGTAAGGGTGGTCACGCCACACACCACCACCCCCGGTTTGAACTCTGCTATATGATGCTTCGCATCTAAAAGGACTAGTTAAGGGTTCGGGAACTACAATCAAATTAGTTGAATGGTGATACGTGCGCAACAAAACTGCACGAGTGGACATATTGGTTCGCCCTAAGAGAACATAGGAAATGTACGTTTTTTGGGTAGGTAGTACGAAAGCGTGGGGCTAGTGTGCGCCGGTGCTGTGCTCCACACCTCCCCCTCCCTCCGCCACGCGCAGGCTTCGTCGCAGCATTCGCCTGAAGCAGCGCTTGCTTGGAGTCCTTCTCGCACGCCTCAGGGCACCATACGCTAGAGGCTAGCGTCATTCAAGAAATCTAAGTGAAACCCCCCTTTCCCCCAAACAAAGAGTGGATCGTAACGGAACTCGGGAATAAATCAACAGATGAAAAAAAGATTTTTTAAAACGTAGGAATTGTACTAGTAATTGGTTGCGCGGAATAGGTTGGATAATGAGATTGAATGTGAGGGATGAAAAGACGCATGGACAGCGTATTAAAATCTAATTGATAGGCCCACACAGAGAAGCCCACAGGTCGACCTCAAGCGAACATATGATAAGAAAGGGATGTTTGATGGGTACGCAGCACCCTAGTGTTGGAGTATGAAGAGATGTACTTCCCACGTGTAATACCTCATCAGCATAGGCGTGCGTACAGGGGGGGCAGGGGGGCGGCCGCCCCCTCTAATCACCTAAGAGGGGGGGCGCAAAATCTGCTCCGTACATTGACCCTTCAAATGACATAAGAGGAGGGCGGGCGCGAAATCTGCCCCAGACATTGACTTAGCAGGGTGGGGGGCGCTGCGATGAACCTTCGCCCCCCCCCCCCTAATGGGGAACCCTGCGCACGCCTATGCTCATCAGTATTATTTAGGGTCTCTTTATACCGTAAATTGCCTTTAGTTTCGCTGTAAGTAGAGCTAGAAAGGCGGCGTTTGGTAGGTAGCTACTTGTGCTACAGCACGCTATTGCTAATCTACTCGTCATCGTCTCAGTTGAGCTTAAGACCAGATGTAACGTACCTCGCTGCACACGTGCGTAGCTCGCGGATCTCTCTCTCTCTCTCTCTCTCTGCTTTCGTGGCAGCGCTCGAATAGCCCGCACGCGTGATCGCTTGTGATAGCTGCGCTTATGTCACACGCGTCCAACACGTAGCATGCTCATCTCGCCGTGCTCTCGTGAGGGCGCTTGCACCACGCGTGCTTCTCCTTCCTCCGCTACTCTCCTATCGTTCGGCGCTCGCTTCCGCCGTCGCGTTCGGACACGTCAGCAGTCGTGTGGCCGTTCCAGAGAACACTTATACATCCACCTAAAGAAGGGAAACTGCACCTTTGACAGTGAAACGGAAATAAGGGTAGCGGTGGCGTTGTGAACTAAAGTATCTGACCAAGAAACGGCGCTGCGAAAACTATCATCATCATTGCGCTGGGGCAATATGACTGCCGCATTGCTGGCGGGTGCGGGTGGTCGCGGTGCGCGCCCGCTGGTTCTGGGCGTTTATTCACTGCTGTCCCAGTGTTGTGTTAGCGCGCACGGCAGCCTAAAGTTACTAGACATATTCCCGTTATGTCGCCAAATGACCGAGGGGCCTCAACTGGCAAAAAACACGCCAAGCAAGTAAGCTTACATTGTTTATTGGCTATCGTGAATGCATGTCAGTCACGGAGTTGAACAACAGATACAAGAAACAGAATAACCATCTGCTTAATAAGATTACCAGCTGAAATTGAGAAACTCTATGTGTCTTGGTTCGTTCATGATACCGCTTATAGTACGCAGAACGAAGCGGACAACGATACTATTTACGATGGGTCACACATTCACAGTACTTGCGTACAGTGGTACCCGTCGTCTTTCTCACTACACATGCGCGCTTGACGATTTGGGCGGTAATGAACAAACAGCATCAAAACTCGCAAAAGATGCAGTGCCAGTAAGATTAACCTGAGCCTCAACGTACTGTTTTGAAAACGCATTGGCGTGAGGCACCCGGCGTTGAAAAAAAAAAAGTCACAGTTTCGCCGCAACGGCGAAGCAATGCTTGCGATAGCAATAAATTGTAATGTAACGCGAAGAACGGAAAGCAGCTCGAAATTGCCAGCGCATCGCTCGAGCCCAAAGGACGCACGAAAAGAACGCGCACAGGACGAGCGCGAACTAATGCGTCACAGCTCGACACTTGAAGCGCACTGCTGAAACATAAAGCAGGACGCACGAAACAAACGAACAGGTACACACAAGATGAGCGCGAACTAATTGTCACAGTTGTTACTTATTTCTGTTTGAAAAGCGCGCTCCTTTCGCAAACGCGGCCGCTGCAGCGAGCGAAGCGAAGCACCCACCGGCCGCCCCTTCTTTCCTTGAGATAAGCGCACGAAAGCGACGACGCCCTGTAGAGCGAACAGCAACGGCGTTCGCAGGGGCGGGGCGACGATCTTTAAAGCGCGCAACACGCGCGCACGGCGCGCCATCTATGTGGCCACTAAGAAAGCATGCTGAATTACATGGTGTATATAAATAGATCGCCGTTAGCAGGCTGAGAGACGGTGGTGTCGTGGCCTAACGTCTAACGCGGCGGGCTGCAAAGCGAGAGTTCGCCCGTTCGATTCCGCGCGTCGGAGAGAATTTCTTAATTATTTTTCTTTGTGGCCTTTCTATATATATACATACTTTTACATATACGGTGAATGACGGCGACGGGGACGGACATTTTCCAGCCGAGAATGTCCATATAATTGCTATCGCAATAAAAGTGAAACCACGCTGTTGTGCTAGCTATTCCTATAGATAACGTGTGCTCGTTTTTGCGCTCAATATCCTTGTGTTCTTGCCTGTGCGCCGGTCTTTTTACGATGAACTCCGACCATTTAGCTCAACTTTCAAGTCAGCTAAGCTGGTGTATTCTGGGAAAACACGATTTACGGTATCACGTTGAAAAAGGCACTTGGTTTATGTTTGAAAAGAGGTTGCAGTGACAAACACTTCAATTGAGTAACTGTTGGCGAATAAGGAAAGCCTTATTGCAAATCAGTTCTGCGGAATCCCGCAAGGTGGCGGAAGGGTTAAGAAAGGGAAAATAGACAACCACCCATTCGTATCACGAAGCCACAATGAAATCCATACGGATTTCTCAGAAATAAAGCCTCTTAGTTGCCGAACAATTCGTCCTTGTCCGGGGTTCGAACCCGGGACCAACGCCTTTCCGGGGCGGTCGCTCTACCAATTGAGCTAATCAGGAAGCCAGCAATTGGCAGCGCGAGGGCGAATTGATGGACAACTCGAAGCAACTGGACACATATTGCCCAACTGGACAATATGTGTCCAGATGCTTTGAGTTGTCGATAAGTAGATAATCTTAGAAAATGTCATTGGAATCCATAAGCGGTGCATCTAATCAGCTGCATGAGTTGTAAAACCTTTTGAAATGACAAAAACCTCAGCGCATGCAAAAAAAGAAAGCTATGTTCAAATGCAAACCAGTGCATTTTCACTCACCGGTGCGCACGCCCGCATGGTGCATGGTTATTCCGTTTTCATAGGTAGATTCCGAGCTCTTTGCCGGCGTTGAATTTTTACGCTGGAAGATGACAGCCCAACGTTTATAAAGTATCTATAAACGTTGGCGCAGCCGGTGAAGCACCGCAGCTGACACGATTCACAGGCTTTAGACACGTTCGCTTTGTGCCAGCGGCATGTAAAGTTTGGCGCACAAACTCGCATTGCTATGTCAAAAGTGATTTAAAACGGAGCTGCGTAACGCCAATCAAAGAAAACGACCGCGGTACAACTTGAATGGAATAAACGGCCGAAGCGCAATCGATGACGATGGGCTGCTGCTTTTCGAGCGTCAGTGTAATCTCAATACTTATCCTCAAACAATCAAGCTCTTCTATTAACTCTAGAAGTCACACAAAAACTGGTCCTTACTAACTTTATGAAAAATGACACGGTAGCTACGATTCTAACAATCTTCTGATATATTTTGAAATGAAAATTTTTGGCCGCGTTTCCTAACACGGAAAGTGCGAACGAACTTATCCGACCGCTAAAAGAGGAGTCTGTAGTTCCACTATACGCGAATCGCCGCGGTTGATTTTTTCGCCCTCTGCGGCGATAGCTGGAACTTGAGATTTTCCGGGGCCTGGCTGTACCTCGTAGGGGCAAAGTCACTTTCATAATGAGAGGCAATGTAGCTCCAAAGCCATCGGTGTCAATATGACTTTTGCTCCATGATGGCAGATCTGGAGAGGAGCGGCGTGGTGTTGAGGCAACAGGCCGACGTCTCAGCGATTAGCTCAACACCACGCCATGCGAAGGTAGGCAGCGCAGCAATGCAGTTTTCGGTCGGTACCCCTTGCGTTGGAGTTCCTGCAAACTTTAGCGGCCGACAGTGCGCTCAGCACGAACTTGCTATCAAAGGAAGACCTCATGCCGATGCCGCTTTCGGGCGGCATCGCCATGGCGTAGAATCTCGAACGCTGTCGCATGCCAGGCCCGTCCCGTGACCACGGAAACGGGTGCTTAGCATCAGAATTTCAGTAAGTTTGAATTACGTGATGTGTACAGTGATCTCTATTTGCTTTACATCTCGTCCTACAAAGGGCTTTTAATCCACGTCCATAAAATTCAACGAATACTTCTTATACAGCATTATCGTACTACGGTTGCTTTTCACTGTGGCAGGAGCTACGGCGGCGGTCATCTCCCCGTCCACTTTATAGGTTATATATGTGCATTGAAACTTAGGAGTGTCAGTCAGCGCCAGTCGCAGCCATGGCGGCGAGTGTGGAACACTCTTTTTTTGCCTTTTTGGCGTCACGTAGCACGTGATCTATTTACGAGCAGGCAGCTGACCAATAATCCCTCGCATAATACCTGAAGGCATCATGTCTGCCAGAACGAGACCCCCGCTATAAATTAAGGAAAGATTACTTTTAAGGGCTCGTTTTTCTTTGTTACACACGATATTAAGGAGAACTAACAGACAGCAATGCTAAGGAAAGTATAGGGGATGTTATTTGTAGTAATTAGAATATAAATGTGAAGAAATTAAAGTGGATGAAAAGATGACTCGGTCCCTGCCGGCGGCAAGTTATCTTTTCGTCCACTTTACTTTCTTCACATTTATATTCTAATTACTACAAATAACACCCGCTATACTTTCCTTGGCATTGCTGTCTGTTAGTTCTCCTTAATATTGTGTGTAACAAAGAAAAACGAGCCCTTAAAAGTAGTCTTTCATCCGTAGATCTCATGTGGCGTGACACGCACAAAATCAGGTGGTCAATACAGGCCTAAGACAAGGCTGGAAAAGTTCAAAACCGGCCTAAATTAAACTGGCATGGTTTAAAATAACATGGTTAACACACATAACTAATGAGTGATCGCTGTAATTAACCTATTATTGCTAAAAACGCTTCGGCGCCGCGTGAAACTGCGGCCACCGCCGCGTGAAGCACGCGATTACTCCTCCCACCGGCGCCTCTTCGGAGCTTTCGTCGGTACTTCTCAAGGGAGAAACGGCCTGGCGGAACTCACTGCAGAGTACACGTATCTCAACTGCCGTAACATGCAAGAAGTAGATAAAGCACACCGAGTTTTCTAATCTCTCTAACAAGATTCTACTCGCGCCGGGGAAACCGTGCCTGCTTACATCAAACATTTATGTCATCGAGGGTTTCGTAAACGGAGCAATGGGAACTCTACGAACGGGCATCAATGGGTGCCCGTGCTTCTCACTTCCTCGGGATTACCAATAGGGGAGATGTACCTATCGAAGGATTTTGAACAACACCGTGAGCTACAGAAAAAAATGACATTAGCGTTGCAGTTGTAGTACATATAGGAATGTTCGTTTTTTTTTTCTCTTTCTTTCTTCCTCCGTTTTTCGCTTCTTCTTTTTCTCTGTTTTTTTTTTTCTCTTTTTGTGTGCGTTTCTTTCACTTTCTTTCTCTCTGTCTGTCTCCGTTTCACGCTTCCTCTTTCATTCTATCTCGTTCTCTCTCCACGTTTAAAATCACAGCAAACTGAGCCAAAAGAAAAAGCAACGTTCCTCGTGCCCCTCTAGCCCGGCCGTGATTCCCCATGGCGCCAGCGTAAGCGGGGAACGCGCTGTTACAGCCCCAGCGAGGAAGGTGAGCGTCGCGCAGCAGAGGCAGTTCAAGATGATGATAGTTTTCGCGAACGCGAACCTGGTGATTTGTGCAATCAAACAGCTCCGCTCTTAAAAATTTGGCCGCGTATCTGCGTGCTTCGCTGCAAATGTCGTCTAAAGACGATAGAAGAGGCGCTGCGTGAGATATGGACGCCATCTGGCAATACGTCGGGAAACATGAGTGCTGTGTTGCGGGCTGGTAGTCCCGGCGCAGCAGCAGGCGAAGACCGGCGGTGACCAACGCGACCGGCGGGGACGCCAGCCAGCCCGAACACGCGGTTTGGCGCGAAGCGCCGAAGCAGAAGAAACGTCCGCACTCAACGAGTACTCTCCACGCACTCTTTTATTTACACGTCGCCTGGGTAAAACAGGAATGCCAGAGCGGCGCCCCATGGCATTCGTACAGTGCAATACAGAACCGAAACCGAAACACAACAATGAGCTCGTGCAGAGGGCACGGAGGAAGGCAAGTTTCAGGGCAGTCGCATTTTCAGCGCAGCTTAAGAAACTAGGGTCTTTAGAATTACGTATGTATGCGTACATACCTAGTGATGTTGCGCCTCAGATATGCGTAATGTTTGCTTTTTCATCGACAATGTACACAAGTATGAACCTAGTCAGCTGTTCAAGATGGCTTGCCTTTGGAAAAGTGGTTCAACTTTGGCCGAGTGGCTGAATCGAGTGACGTGCCGACAAACAGAAAGACAGAAAGACAGACCAAAATTTCTCCGTTTAAGTATCCCAAGAAAGACTATCGTCTTTTAAAAAATGCCTAGCGCAGCAGGTAAGACACTCGCCTTTAAAATCAGGACGGTCAGTGTTCAGACCCAAGCACTGTCGGTTTCCATCATATTAACCGCATAGCGTTAAAGAGCTCGTTTCGCAGAAATATCGGTGTTGGTCGCGGCATCGGTGTTCTTGGGTGTGAGCGAAAGACTAGAGTTGGCCATGACCGGAAAATCAAGGAATGTGCAACTAACATAAATAATAGAAAACTTTTGTTCGAACAAAAATTGAACCCAGGCATTCTGCCTAGGGGACCCCCCCCCCCCCCCCCCCCCGCCACCCGAAGTTTTGAGCAAAGGGGTGTTTTACCGAAAAGAAATTATGAAATTAGGTGTTTTTCTAAAATTCTCAAAGCCTTCAGCAAGTGCCCCCCCCCCTGAAAAAAATTCCTGGCTACATGCCTGGCTTCGCCTCTCATTATCCATACCTTCTTCTTATGCTACGTCGTCCAGTTCTGGTGGTGCGGTGTTTATACCATCACAAGGAATAACTCTGCGTCTTAAGACTTCACATGCGACGACATCTACGGCGGCAGAACTCGCGGCTCTGCGCAGCGCACTAGAATTTATTGATACTGAAAGACCAAGTAAATGGGCTGTGTTTTCTGACTCAAAACCGGCGTTACAGTGCCTGCGCTCAGTTCTCCGACGAGGATACCACGAACAGTTGACGTATGAAACCGTGAAACTTCACCACCACGTAATTAAAAAAGGCCACGGTATTGATTTTCAAAGGTTACCTGGCCATTGTGGTATCAGTGGAAATGATCCCGCAGATCATGCTGCTCGCGCATCATATCAGGAACCAAACATCGTTCCAATGCCGCCTTCAATGACAGACGCTGCAAGGCAAATTGGATAACTGGCCCGCAGTCTCACTCTGACGGAGTGGAACGCAACAAGCATAAGACATACCAGACTACATCAACTGAACCCTTTACTGCAACTCCGACCTCCATCCGCCCTTCATCGACACGAAGCTTCGCTTCTCTATCGCCTTCGGTTGGGAGTTGCTTTTACGAAGGCATATACAACGTTAATTGGAATGACTCACAGCGCGGCATGCGGTGTTTGCGGCACCGAAGAAAACATCGAACCTTGCTGTGCCACTGCCCTCGTTTTACCCCGGAGAGATAAGTACTGTCCAACGCACTGCGGCGAATGGATGATCGACGAATTTCCGTGCAGGTGCTACTACAGCACCGTCCACATCTCTCGACGGCCCACAAGGTAGTGAAAGCACTCTTGTGTTTTGTGAGAAGGACGGGCTTGTGCGAACCAGGGTGTCGGAACGGAACGAGAACCAAAAACGAAAAACGAAAAAAAAAAACGATATTTTTGACCGGAACGAAAACGTAACCGAAACTTTATATATTATTTTGTTCCGGAGTGAAACCGAAATTTTTTCAATCGTTTTTTGGTTCACGAGAAAACTTAGCAATCTGGAACAACCGAGGTCATGCAACGTGAGCAATTATGCATATCTCAGGATACAGTATTAGCGCATACCTCAAGCAGGAATTCCAAAGCAAAAATATGTTGAAATTTTGCGAAAAACGAAAACAGGTGCCACCAGAGATGTTTATATCAACGCTAGCGGACTTTTGCGCGCCTGTCATGAAGGCCAGCGTGGAGAGGGCATTGTCGGCGCTGAAGTTTGTTACAGCGAAAGCTGTTATGAGATCACACCATCCGATTTTGACGCCATAGTTGTCCGCCGCCGCCGGTGTCCGTAAGCGCTATCGCGTGAAATAAGAAAAAATGAAATGCGAAACAAATTTCTAGGATTGGATGGGATTTCAATCCCCGCCCTCTGCATGGCAGTCGAGTATTCCACCACAGGGACACGCTGGTGCTTCTAACTCCTTCGCAAAAATGCAGGCGTCATGTCTATACATGTCTAAACTCTATACAGGTCATGTCTATATCTCTATACAGGCGTCATGTCGGGCAAGGAATCATGTTAACATATGTAATATAGCGTGGCAGAAGAGTAAAATAACAACCTGGCGTCACACAATGCGAATGGCGCAACGAGTCGGTCGTTGAATGCTTAATTGCGCAACGAGTCGGTCGTTGAATAATTATTCATCGTCATCAGCCACAGCACAAAGTGCACATAATGGCTTACAGATGTGTCGCGGGTACGACGATTCTCCAAAGAATGACGAAAAATGGCATAGTGGACGCTTCGCAACTTCAGAAAAATTACGACGATTTATGGCGTAGTGGGTACCTTGCATGTGTACTTGTATTAGTTGCCCCAAGAAAGTCTACAACGGGCTCTGGAAAGGCCGCTCTTCCAGCTTTCGCTGTGACTGTGCTGCGTGTTCCGCGCAGGCCGGGCGATTTTTTTATCAGAACAGCGGTCTCGCACATCAGAGAGTACACTCAATGACGTGCTGCATCTGAGATCGTACTCGCTCCCTCGACACAAAGCATTGAGCCGGCTAAAAAAAATCGTAATTGACTTTTGAGAAAAGAAATACTATGACTTCGAAGGGTATACTGGTTTGTGCTAGTTGGTAGGAATTTGTGCTACAGGAATTCCGCTCCTCTGAAGAACGTGTTTTACCCCTGTCCCACTTTTTAAAGAGGAGGGCAAGTAACCTTATCACAAATCCGATGTTTTTTTTTATGATTACCTTAACTTCAAATTTTTGCATTAAAAAAACCGTTACGAACCGTTACGGAACATTTTTTTTTTGCTCCGGAACAAAAACGGAACGGAACTTTTTGCGGTGGAACGAAACTAAAACCGAAACGAAAAACTTTTCGTTCCGACACCCTGGTGCGAACGCCTGTGACTTGTGGTGCGATCCCGCACGCTGCAGTGAATTCATTGAATCTCTTCTCTCTCTCTTTTTCCCCCTCTTCCCTCCTCTCTATTTGTCGTCTTTCCATTCCCCTTCCCCGATCCCCCAGTGTAGGGTAGCCAACCGGAAGAGTTTCTGGTTAACCTCCCTGCCTTCTCCTTTTTCTGTTTCCTTCCTTCCTTTATGCAACACCCGTATGCATCGTCAGATAGCTCCAATAGTATGCATCGTCAGAAGGAGTGCATTGGTCGGTAAAACGGTAACATTACAGCATTCCCTGAATTCTATCTAAATCGATTAGCGAAGTTGACTGAATTGAACGAAAACATAATACTAATACGCTTCCACTGTATCATATCCGAGAAGTTCTCTGAGCATTGAATATGGGTATTTCTATCGAATGACCGTATTAAAAGCAGCGCCACGCTATTTTCGTAGTACTACAGTCATACGACTATGTTCATGTCCGGAGAATTTCGACGCCGCGCTTTCGGGCAAAATGCTATTACCAGTGCACTGTATGATAGAGACCACCAAACGCGAATCACAATGGAGGAAATAACTATGTTGTGCTGCTGAACAGGCTAACAGAAACATTGATTTATATATATTGCCACCTGTAGTAGTGGGTTATACGCAAAGGCAGAGGCACAGGCCACGAAAGGAAGAAGTGCGCGCGCTGTCCTTTTTGGCGAACAAGCTCAACCGACGCGTCTGGCAAGAGCCCTGTTACTCTACGTTAAATAAACCCTGCCTGGACCTCTGAAGCGACGTGACAAGTGGTGGAGGTGCTGGGTAGCCCTCACGAATGTTGCAGACCCCTCCTGGAAGTCGCACCACAAGCCCAGTGCCAGTCAACACTCCCGTGCATCGGGCCAGCCGCAGGATCAGGGGATTGCCTCCCGAAGCCGAAGCGGACGTTACGGTGCGTACCACTTCGAGCGGTATGACCAGCACTTCCGTTCAAACCACCCCAAGCGGTACGGAAAGCACGATGGTGAATCGCTACACACTTGAGAGCCCACAAGTTCCGACGCCATTCCATGGCACCGTGCTCGAAGACGTCGAAGACTGGTTGGTCGACTTCGAGCGCGTGGCTGCCTTGAACGAATGGGACGACGCAGCGAAACTACGACGTGTGTACTTCTATTTGGAGGACGGAGCACGTACGTGGTACCAGAACCGCGAGGAACAGCTGACGTCGTGGCGCGAATTCTGCCGTCGGCTGCTAGACACTTACACCAGTGCTGATCGCCACGAGCGAGCGGAACGAGCGATACAGGCCCGCATCCAGATGCCCAACGAAACTGTGACGACCTATGTCGAAGATATGACGCGCCTGTTCAGACGAGCTGATCCAAGAATGGCGGAGGAGAAGAAGTTGCGGCATCTGATGCGAGGAGTCAAGGAGCAGCTTTTCGCTGGTCTTGTACGGAGCCCTCCGAAGACGGTCGCCGAGTTCTTATCCGAGGCCGTCACAATGGAAAAGATGCTTCAGCATCGGTCCACCCTGTACGAGCGGCAAGTCAACAGTACGTCCGATGCTCAGGTTTTCACGGCTATCGGGAGCAACACCGAGTATCTGCGAGAACTCATTCGCTCTGTAGTACGCGAGGAGCTGCAAAAGGCTGCCGCACCACCCCTACCTACGGTGAGCTCCATTGCAAGCATCATAAAGGACGAGTTACACCAGGCCCTCCGGGATCCTGTGACTCTCGATAACACCACGGCAGTGTCGACTGAATACCGCCGTCCGACCTACGCGGAAGCCTTGAAGCGCCCTGCTTCCTCTCCCCCGCTATTCGTACATGCACCTCCCACGGTTTCCCTCCAGTCGGCGCAGCAGCTACAGTACTGCGAAGATACACGTACATCGCCACCTTTCGTTTACGCCGGTCCTGTCGCACATCGTTCGGAACAACCAGTACATTACATCGACGATAGACGCCCGTCCCCTCGGAAATCCGATGTTTGGCGCACTCCAGATCACCGGCCTCTGTGCTTCCACTGCGGTGAAGCAGATCATTTGTACCGCCAGTGCCCATACCGGCGCCTCGGACTGCGGGGCTTTTCTGCATATTCGCCGCCTCCCCGGTATGGCCAGCGACCCCGGGACATTGAGAACTACCTGGCTCAGCAGCGCGTGCCACCGCCTGCCGGGCGGCAGTCGCGCTCACCGTCGCCGAGGCGATTTTCATCTCCGCCCCAGCGATATGCTGGCGCTCGGTCCCCCAGTCCCCGCCGGGAAAACTAACTAAAGCGACCTTTGGAGGCGAGGTCGCTGGCAGTCGACGTGCTGAAGACCTCCGATCGACGCAAACAAGAAAGGGTGCAGATACGATTCAACGGGATGGCCGGCGTTCTCTCGATATACCGGTGCTGATTGACGGTTATGCGGTTAATGCTTTAGTGGATACCGGGGCTGACTATTCGATATTAAGCGGGAAAACGGCCACACTTTTGAAGAAGGTAATCACGCCCTGGCATGGCTCGCAGATCCGAACGGCTGGTGGCCACGTCGTCACTCCGCTGGGAACCTGCACGAGTAGAGTTCGGATTCGCGGTTCTACCTTCGTAGCAAGTTGCCTTGTGCTACGTGAATGTTCCCGCGACGTCATTCTTGGTGTCGACTTCCTGCAGGAGTACGGGGCTGTTATTGATCTCCAAGAGTGTCGTATCACTTTCTCAGTCGACCGAGCAATCGACGGGCAGGACGATCAACGGCGTGCCGACGTTCTTCGCGTTTCTGCCGACAGTGTAACGCTCCCGCCACGAGCCAGTGTCATAGTCGACGTCACATGCTGTGGATTACGAAATGGTGAAGCGCTCGCAGAAAGTAACCTCGAACACCTGCTGACAAAAGGTGTTTGTGCGGCTCGGAGTATCATATGGCTTCGTAATGGCCGATCTCAACTGCTTGTTACGAATTTCAGTAACGAACATCGACACCTTTTGCGCGGCACTTCGTTAGCGTTTGCAGACGAAATAGCAAACGTTCGGAACTGCTTCACATCTGAGGCAGTCGAGCCCGCAGATACGTCACTGGCCAATATCGATATAAATTCTGACCTGTCGTCCGATAATCAGACAGCACTGCGGAGGCTCTTGCTTGAATTCCAGTCATGCTTCGCCAGTTCTTCTAAGGTGCGCCAGACTTCCATCACTCGGCACAGGATAATTACTTACGACGACGCACGCCCGATACACCAACAACCTTACCGCGTGTCAACAAAAGAACGCGAAGCGATTCGAACGCAAGTCCGAGAAATGCTTGACGACGGCATCATCGAACCTTCCAACAGCGCGTGGTCATCTCCGGTCGTCCTAGTCAAAAAGAAAGACGGAACGCTACGTTTTTGCGTCGACTACCGGAAGTTGAACAACGTGACTAAAAAAGACGTGTACCCGCTGCCACGTATCGACGACTCATTAGATAGGCTACGCCGTGCCCAGTATTTTTCCTCCCTGGATTTAAAAAGCGGGTATTGGCAGATCGAGGTAGACGAGAGGGACCGCGAGAAAACGGCATTTGTGACCCCCGACGGCCTCTATGAATTTCGAGTACTTCCTTTCGGTTTGTGTTCAGCACCGGCAACTTTCCAGCGAATGATGGACACTGTACTTTCTGGACTGAAGTGGCAGACTTGTCTCGTGTACCTCGATGATGTAGTCGTCTTTTCTGAAACGTTCGAGCAACATCTCCACCGCCTGCGTAGTGTCCTAGAGGCTATTCGATCGGCAGATCTCACACTCAAACCAGAAAAGTGTCACTTTGGTTATGAAGAGCTCAAGTTCCTCGGCCATGTAGTGAGCGCCAGAGGAGTCCGACCCGATCCTGACAAGCTTACCGCTGTAGCAACATTTCCGGCTCCTACCGACAAGAAGGCTGTCCGGCGCTTCCTGGGCTTGTGCGCCTATTATCGACGGTTTATTAAAGGCTTTTCCAAGATAGCGGAACCCTTGACTCGCCTTACAAGAGACGACACGCCATTTGTTTGGGATAACGAGCAACAGGCTGCTTTTGCCGAACTACGACAGCGCATGCAGTCAGCACCCGTTCTTGCACATTTTGACGATGATGCTGACACCGAGGTGCATACTGACGCCAGCAACATCGGCCTCGGCGCAGTGCTCGTCCAGCATCAACACGGAGAGGAGAGAGTAATAGCCTATGCCAGCCGCTCCCTGTCCCGTGCCGAGGCGAATTACTCGACCACAGAGAAAGAATGCCTCGCAGTCGTATGGGCGATCACCAAGTTTCGCCCTTACCTCTATGGCCGTCCATTCAAAGTGGTGACAGACCACCATGCCCTGTGCTGGTTGGCAAACATACGTGATCCCTCAGGACGACTGGCCCGGTGGAGCTTGCGCCTACAGGAATTTGATGTAACCATCGTCTATAAGTCTGGCCGGAAGCACGAAGACGCTGATACACTGTCGCGTGCACCCATTCATCTCGTCAACCAAGAAGCAGAGGACGATGACGGTTTCCTGGGCGCCCTTAGCTCATCGGACTTGAGCAGACGGCAGCGAGACGATGAAGAAATTCGACCGGTCATCGATTATTTAGAGGGTCGTAGCGCAGTTATACCACGCCATCTATCCCGCGTGTTGACATCATTCTGCCTCCGAGACAATGTCCTGTACAAGAAAAACACTCGTTCTACGAGCCGCGCTTACCTCCTCGTGGTTCCAAGGGACATGCGGGACGACGTCCTCTTCGCTTGTCATGACGAGCCCACATCTGGCCACCTAGGCTACTCACGAACCTTCGCTAGAGTAGGCGAGACTTACTATTGGCCCGGACTTTCGGCAAGCGTCAAGCAGTACGTTCAAGGCTGTCGTGAATGCCAGCGCCGGAAGACATCATCCCGTAAGCCGGCTGGACTACTTCAACCAATTGACCCTCCTCATAAGCCATTTGACCAAGTTGGCATGGACCTTCTCGGCCCTTTTCCTCTGTCTACCGACGGCAACAAATGGGTGATTGTCGCAACTGACTATCTCACACGGTATGCCGAGACGGAGGCGGTCCCACGAGCCACGGCTTCCGAGGTAGCACAGTTCTTCATGTGCCACGTCGTACTGCGTCACGGTGCTCCCTCTGCAGTCATAACCGATAGAGGCACAGCGTTCACTGCGCAGCTCATGGATGAAGTTTTTCGATTAAGCAACACTAAACATCGAAAGACGACTGCCTACCATCCGCAGAGCAACGGACTTACCGAGCGGTTAAATAAGACCGTCACAGACATGATCTCCATGTATATCGACGTCAAACACAAAACATGGGATCGGATTTTACCTTACGTGACGTTCGCTTATAACACCGCCGTGCAAGAGACAACGCGATTCACACCATTTCGCCTTCTCTACGGCCGCGAGGTTCAGACGATGTTGGACGCTATGCTTCCTTGTCAAGACGCTGATCAGTGAACAACTGACGCCGAAGAATTTGCAGAGCGTGCAGAGGAAGCTCGCCAGCTCGCGCGACTGCACATCGGTCTGCAGCAACAGGCAGATGCACGACGCTACAACGTCCGCCACAGAGACGTATCCTACAGTCCAGGAGACAAAGTTTGGGTGTGGACCCCTGTTCGTCGCCGTGGCCTCTCCGAAAAGTTGCTGAGCAGATACTTCGGTCCGTATAAGGTGTTACGCCGCGTGAGCGACGTAAACTACGAAGTGGTTCCGGACACTGCGTCGTCAACTGGAACACAACGAAGACAACCGAGCTCCGACATAGTTCATGTCGTGCGCATGAAGCCTTATTTTGCGCGTTCATAATTTTCCTACCGTTCATTTTTTTGGTTTCCTTTATTTGTGCCACTAGCATCGCCTCACCGTTCATTGACTGCGCGCGTAACATTTCACCATTGTCCATTCGCGTTATGTAAGCTGCTTTGTTTTTTTTTTTCTCTTACAACTACCTTGCAGCATCGAGCCGATGCTCTTTTTCGCGGAGGAGGGAATAATGCCACCTGTAGTAGTGGGTTATACGCAAAGGCAGAGGCACAGGCCACGAAAGGAAGAAGTGCGCGCGCTGTCCTTTTTGGCGAACAAGCTCAACCGACGCGTCTGGCAGAGTCCTGTTACTCTACGTTAAATAAACCCTGCCTGGACCTCTGAAGCGACGTGACAATATCAAGTACGATTGCGCTTCACAACATTAGGTCATTGAGCGCACCCCGAAGCCGCGCAAAAACACTCTTTAACGTTATTTTAGACATAATCTCGAATAAGAAATCTCATTGCTGGAGTGTTGTCTGAAATCACAACGCGAAATTAGCACTGTTTTTCAGAGTTTGCCATGTGACCAGTATTATAACAAGTCTAGACATCACGGTTTTATTCATACGTAATATATACGGTCAGATATCCATATCAGTTGATGCAAAGAAAATTTAGCTTTTTGCTTATGTATTCCAAACGCGCGTACAAAAATACACAAACCGCAAATGTCCTTGAATACACCAAACAAAAAAAAAGGCATCTTCTGGCAATGCAGACTAAGGTAAGGAGCACCAAATGCCGATACGTGGGGTAAACACTTTTCCACTACGTAGAAAAGGCATGCAAAAAACGTGAATGTTCTTGATTGCTATATTGCTGTAACGGTGTTCTTTTTTAGAAAAGAGTTGTATTAGAATTCTTATGCACTGTTTGTCTAGAGACGCCTGTTTCAATCAACTGTTATGAATGACGACATAAGGGTAGAGGTATTTTGGAAAGCTACAGCGCTAAAACAATTTCATAAGCAACCCGTGTGGCAGAAGGCTGACTTTTTCTAGTTCTACCGCAGTAAACCTGTGCGCAACGTCGCCAACCTTCCTTACCAGTTATCTTCAGGTGTTACTTAGCCCAGTAGCTTCTGCAACCGTTAATTAACGCGAATGTTTGGGCTAGTTGGTCGAGCATTGCACAGGACAACAACCCCAGATGCATGCGTCCAGGTGGGTTGAACAATGACTTGGTTATACGACAAATACCTAAGACACCGTTTAGAATACGTTACGTTATGAATCGAAAAAGACAACGGTATGATCTGGTATTGATAACGTGAAGGCCTTCTCTTTAGCGATGAACACTTCTTAGTCACCAGAAGAGAAGGTGGGCTTGCAAACACGGACATAAGCGAAGAGATCAAGGCAACAGAAACGTTGACACGGATAAATCGCACAGCAGTGAAAGTGCTTCTACTTTTTTTTAAAAGACACTTATATTTGGGATGAATATTGGGCGGGCTACACTAAAAGTGTGCACTGCGATTGTATGTATGCTTCGTTCCAACGAGAACTATTGAACTTACCAAATGTAAGATATATGTGTATTATTTTATTTCTTAATTTTTTCTCTCCTATTAACCAAGTGGAAAAGGTAGCCCTCACCAAGCAATGGCGACAACAGCTCCCTCATTTATCTTTCTTTATTTCAATAAAGAAAAGAAAAAACGCCAACTATTAACTCTCTGTGTTGCCTTGATCTCTTCTTGAGCTTTCTGCGCCTCAGATGGTGTAGCGCTCTTTTTGAAAATCGGCAAACTCTTGACCGATTGGCGATGTTACTTAGTACGTCATCACGCAACATCAAGCGGTGACGTCACAAATTTAGGTGATATGTGACGTTACGGTGACGTACCCTGGTGGCGTCACGATGTGACGTCATCGTTCTTGCGGGGAAGGTCACGTCGGCTGTGGAACGGAGAACAGCGAGACTTTGGGAGAGGTATTTACGAGAACTCACGGGATATTTGCGAAACTTTACGGTCTCGCAATGTCTCACGGGAGTCCCACGTAGCAACATCGCGCCCTGTGGGACTGGGGTAGTGTAGTGACCTCAGTGCCGCTGAATATTGTTACACCGCTTGGAGTAAGAACACGACGCCCTTTCTTACGCGACCCGGATGGTCCCACGGAGCTGTACGGTGAATATGCGGTGGATAATGTTTTGCCGTGAGGCGCCGCTTTACCATGGTGTACGTGTTGCCGTAACGTAAAATTTGCAAGCGCAAGACAGCATGGACGGAAGGGGAACCATCGCGTTATTTGACACGGTGTCATAGCGCTTGTTCTCAATCGCATGCTTCTATTTTGTGACACGCTCTTGCTCGAGATCATTCTTTTTTTCAGTGAAGCACGTTTTCGCTTGGAATATTCAGATTTCACTCACGCGCTCCGATTCAATGGCGTTCCACGATGCCGGCGTGCCAGACACGCGATGTTTCGCGCTCGAATATGGTGGTTTTATGCGATGTGTAAACAAAGTTTGAAGAAAGCGTCCACGCATTCCAACAATGTTATCGCTTGAATTAAAATGAACTGATGCAACTATTTTTGTTGAAGTAAGGTCGTCGCGTAAACCTTTCAAGGTATGATCGGCAATCCAGGAGTGCGGGAACCGTTGTTTACGCGAGGATGGGCGAAGGCAGTTTGCAGATCAGGCTTTCTTGCTCCATCGGCTATTCGAGGGAAAGAGGCCTCCTCCGCAAGTGTTAGGTGAGGAAGCGGTTGAAAGCTGGGAATAAGGTTTTTTAACACGAAAGTGCTTTATGCCGGGGTTCCGCCAAGTACATCCGTTATGGATATGACGTTGATAAAATGGACGCCAACGGCTGAGGAAGAAAAAAAAACCACGGAAAAGATACGCCGCTAAAAATCGAACCCACGATGTTGGGGCCGCGATGGTATGCACCCGACGCTAAACTGACTGAGCTACCTTGGCAAATGCTGGACACTTCACGAACGCCCCTTATATTTTTCACACATTCTCTGTCGCACGGTACTCTCTGTTGGTGGTGCGGGATGGTGCCGCCATCTGTGGCAGGTGAAAAGAAGTAATAATATTATGTGAGGTTTAACGTCCCAAAACCACGATGATTATGAGAGACGCCGTTGTGGAGGGCTCCGGAAATTTCGACCACCTGGGGTTCTTTAACGTGCACCTAAATCTAAGTACACGGGCTTGAAAAATGCAGTCGCCGCGGCCGGGATTCTGTCCCGGGACCTTCGGGTCAACAGTCGAGCGCCATGACCACTAGACCACCGTGGCGTAAACGACACCTACTAGCGCTTACTCCGAGATTCCACGTGATACCGGAGGCCATGGTTAAAGCGTCTCGATACCAGCGAGGGAGACTGGCCGCGCTGGCGTCTCCGAGGCACCCTAGACGCACTTATATTCTTTGCCTTTCGCTTCGTGTTAGCGTGTGGCGGCTCATCGCAGTAGTGCAGCTTCCACAAGCACCAACGGGACTTCTCCGCCGCCGACTACTTCGATTGCGAGAGCAATTACTAACAAAAGTGCTGCAATACGCGCTGCAGAAAGGACACGATTTCGACGGGCGAATGCCGTGCCTAGGTGGAGCGAGACAGAGGCCAGCGGGACGCACGCGTTTGCGGCTCAAGCTTCGAACCTCTACGAACAAGGCGTCAGCATGGGTGCATCCAGGCCAAACGGTTCTATAGTTGATAAACACGAATAGGCATTGTACAAGCTCTCATATATCACTTCACAATAAGCACTACTTTTGTGAAGACACGTTTCACTTGCGTGTTACACCGACTCCTATGACGGAGGGATCAGCCATGTTTTTTTTATTGGGCCTTACGTTGTGATATAAAATTCTACCATGAGAGAGTGTTAAAGGGACCCTCTAACACTTTTCCTGACCTCATTGTTTTACAGTTTTAGTTCCGGCTTGCGTAAACTGGAGGCTGAAGAGATTAGTGCAGCAAGAACGGCAGCGGTAGGGGCACGCAGTCCGAAGTTATTCAGCCTAGAACATTCAAAATACAATAAAATGGAGGTCTACCCTCAACTCGATTCTCGCGGGGTCACCTGACCTCGTTTCACTCGCCCTGTGACGTCTGATGGCGCCCCAATGAAATGAACTGAAAGATCCTACGTACGGGAAGCTTGCATACAATGTTGGCCGTTCTTTCCAACGTATTGATGACGCCGTTGCATAGTAACAAACAATGTGGTGCATTAAGAGTGAACTGCGCGTCCGAAACGAGGCAGATCGTGAACGCCTCTATCATGTTTTCTTGTTTTAGTCGTGTTTCTTGTCGCGACGGCGTCTATATCAACGCTCTTACATTTTTAGGGGCGAAGCTCCTTAAGGCGGCACCCGTTCGTCCCTCGTAGTCGTCGTGATCGTAGTAGTGAGTAACAAGTCTTACGCTTTGACCTCCAAGGTGGTGCCGGTGGGAGATTTCTCCTGTGCGTTGTTGAACAATAAAAAATTCGCAGCGTGCGCGTTAACTAAAAGCCGAATTCTTCTGTCTCTCATTCCCCATTAGCAGCCATTGGCATGTTCCAATAGGAAACGTTAGTAGAAGTAGAAGTGTAAGTGTTAGCTAAAAGCCGACTTCTTCTGTCTCTCATTGCCATTAGCAGCCATTGTTTACCTCCAAGGTAGTGCCTGGTGAGATTTCTCCTGTGCGTGATTAAACAATAAAAATTTTGTTCAAAACGCCGTTGATTGATGAAATAAACCAACGAAAGACGCCAGATGTTTTGTAAAAGCAGAACGAAAGAACGCCAGATGTTTTTCTTAAAGTGTAGTAGTAGTAGTTGTATTTAGCCACCTCGCCCGATCGTCAACGGGCGAGGTGGACCGGCAACGGCGCGAGGACCCTGCCGTACGAGAGTTAAATCACACTAAAAGACATACTTTGCGGGCGATACACTCTAGTGAGCTTTCAACTTTTCGTCTTAATGTACATGATAAAGAAATTATTTCTACGAAAAACGCAAGGCACACCTTGAGCAATATGTTTGGGTTTGGGACGCTAAATGGAACCATGAGGCGATGCGAAGCCGGAGCACTTGCACGATCGCGTTCCGTTGGCTTTCGTTGGGCATGCTACCGACCTCGCGTCGTGGAACGCGCGTCCTGTCTTCCCTCTAGCCTTGCCTTTAATTCGCACAGGGCGAGCGGGGAATGCGGTCGCTCTTGGCGCTCTTTCGCTCGGGAGCGGACTTCTTCCTTGCATTTCACCGATCACAAGTGATAATGAAGGGACCACGTAAACCAACAGTACAATAAAAGTTTGATGTTTAATATACACACGATGTTTCACACTCTTTATATTATGTACTGGGCGCATTTCACGAAAGAGTTTCACGGTTTACTGATGATTCCCTCCGTAGCTTCGCCCCACTCATCATCATTCACCCCGTGGATATGCTGTGATTTTTTTCCCTTCAGTTTCTACAAACAACGGCGCCTGGAGCGTCCCGAGCGCGTTTCCCTCCAGCGCCGTGGCGTTCGGCGCATTCTTTGCCGGGCGCTGCAGTTTTAAAGCTGAAATGTCTAAGATCGTCTGTCCAGTTGGTGTTCAGTGAAAAAAGCATGCTTAAGAAAAACTAAACCCAACCATTACCCCTTTTGTGATGCAACGCCGCTATTACTTCTAACGTTACATTTATCCACACTGCAAACGCAAACTAGCCGAATTGGGCGTTTTAAGGGCTACAATCCTCCTCAATACTACCTTCATCTGGACAGTACTCCCTTAGGGTGTAATGAGGTGGGTGTAATAAAGTTCTGCGTAAGAAATTATGTGGAAGAAAGGATGTAAATTCACTATCTGACGCCATTCGACGAATGGAGTTCAAGAACAAAAAACTCCCATCTCATTTCCTCTGGCATGTTTTCTCTTTTTTTTCCGAAGCTTTCCATAATGCCCTCAGTGCTGGCGGGCATGTATGCAGCTGTGCGGAAAGAAGTAAAAGAAAGAGGCGGCATGCTTCAGCGCACTAAAAATCCCTTGCACAGATAGCCCAGAGAAAGAGATATACGCGACCCTCCGAACGGCTGGAGAGGAAGCGAGGAAGCCCTTTGGCCTTGGCGGCTGCAGCCTACTGCGGCCCGCCCCCGCCAGGTCAAAAGCAAGCCAGACGAGGCGCTGCCGAAGTGAAATGGGACAAAGCTTCGCGCCGCATGCATGCGCGCGTGAAGAAAAAAAAACATAGAAAAAAAAGAAAGAAAAGCGAGGAGGGAGTCGTTCCCGCGGCGGCGCGATCGTCGTAGCTAGGCCGGATAGGCCTTGTGAACGCCACTTCTCAAGTGATGAGCTGTGTCGGTCGTGTGTGCGCGTTTTGTGCCTGCAGCCTCACTGTGTTGTCGCCGCTGGATGTGATATGCGTGGTTTGACGACAGTGCGACATGCTGCGCTGCGAGTGCGATAATCGCGACGGCCTGTCGACTCAAGCGAGCGTGCCGCTGTGCATTACCAAGCAGATGATGGGCACCTTGCGTGCTCGGCACTGTCAGGAACAAAAATGGTAAGTAATACTGATGTGCTCTCTCTTTGCGAGCCCTTATCGTCGCTTATGCACCTGTAGATGACCTTCTGCACATTGCGTCGCTGAAAAGTGCAATGAAAAGCAAAAAAAAACAGAAAAGAAAATCGGCATGTCAAGCTTGCGAAGTGCCCGCCAGCGCACCATGAGCGTGGCATGTAACCCATGCCGTACATTACACGCATGTCATTCATTGTTTCCATGTTACCAGCGGTCATTTATGTACGTCATACAGTCACTTCACGCTATACCAATCTTGGTATGATGTCAAGTTAGAGAACCGGACGCGAGTGCACCAGGCTCCATGCCGTAAATGACATACATGTCGTTATTTTCATGTTACTATATGTCATCTATGTTCGTCGCACAATCACGTCACGCTATATCAATTTAGGTGTATGTCAAGCTAGCGAACCGGCCGCGAGCGCACCATGAGCGTGGCGTGTGTACATGACATGCATTAGAGTCACTGCATATGCTACCTTTAGGTAGCAGAGTTGCGCATAGGTCCGGCTACCAACCACAGTTATGCGGTGAAGTCGCACTTCGTTTTTGCAGGCGACATGCCTACCGTGTCGCCGATTAACCTGTCTGGCGTGTCGAAGACCGACGATAAACATTGGCTGTCAATGGCTAGTGTTAATTCAGCTCGCTGCAGCGGCGGCGTCGAGAAATAAACAAATTGGGCCAAGCGGCAGCTTCTCCGCAATGCATGGTTGCTAGCGGCGTTGGAAGACAGATGCGCAACTCTGCTACCTAAAGGTAGCATATACAGTAACTCTAACATGCATGTCATTATTTTCATGTTGCCAGCTGTAATTTATGTTGGACGTACAGTCACACTGCACAATACCAATTTTGGTGTATATGAAGCAGGCGAAACGGCCACTAGCGCTCCCGAGACCATGTTGTCAAAATAGCGCCATACATGAGAAGCGTGCCATGATTTGCACGTTAGAAACTGTCGTTTATGTGCGTCATACACTCTTGTGACGCCATACCTATTTTGGTAAATATCAAGTTAACGAAATAGTCGCAAGAGAACCAAGGGAGTGACGTGTAAATCATGTCGTTAATGAAATGCATATCATGATTTTCAAGCTAAGACCCATCATGCACGTTCTTCATGCAGTCGTGTCATGCCACACGAATTTTTGCATACATCCCATTAACGATACAACCACACGAGCTACGAGTCGTAGGCGGCTAGATAGATAGGTAGATAGATCTGTTCAACGTCGTAGAAGTGTTTAACAAACGCTTCGCATTTAAGTCGTTAAACTCAGATAGCAATGATGTGTGATGCATGTTTTGGAACTTCTGTGAATATCACTCATGCTTCATACGACCAGTCAATCGACCCAAGAGTGCGCCCTGATAAAGTTGTTTGCACGATATAATTTTCTTGCCTGCGATAAAGCATGAATGAGGCATGATGCTTTCAGGGAATATACATTAAAGCAAAAGGCCACGGTTATCACATTGTCACATGATGGAATGTGCATAAAGGACAACTTTGTTGTCGATTTATTCTTTTCTTCAACTTCATTTGTTTGTTTTAATCCTTCGTCATCGTATCAATTTTGCGCACATTGACATGTGACAAGACCGTGCGCTCTCATTTTGCAGCATCTACCTTGGATGCAGTCAACTACCCTGGACATCTTTCTCCCGCCATGCAACTGTGAGAACCCAGCGAAGCACAGATTGTCAGGAAGTGAAAAGACTTTTCGGCAACAATTTTGCATTGTGCACTCTGCCCGTCTCCTGAAATGGCATATTAAGGTACATAAGCACTGTACCTTCATACCTATACATCAAGGAACAGTGAAATAGCATATCAAGGTACATTAACATCATTAGCTTGGATTCATTTAGCTAGAACGAATAAATCATGTTAACGCTATACAATGACGGTCATATCATGTGACAGACATCTGCTAAGTGCAGTGTGTATTGTGAAGCACATGCGTTTTATGGTATTGAATGAATGGATAAATCTTTATTCCAGCAAAATACAGGAAATGGGCCTCAAGTAAAAAGCGACAATGGTAGCTTGAGAAGTGCACAAGGCCCAGTAGAGCAAAAAGAGAGACAGAGCAGCTGAAACGTGTGCACGTTCAAAGGCAAAACATATATGCATACAAAAAGAAACAGGAAAGACAAAGCAGAAGAAACGTGCACATTCAAAGGCAAAACACCTACGCCATCTGCAAAGTGACAAAATCAAAAAGGAACATTTATGCTAGTGAAAACAATGAAAATCAGAAAACAGTGAAAACAGAAAAGAAGGAACGGCCATTCAACGGCATGGAAGGAATGCGACTTCATTGGTCACGTATCAACAGTGGAATTTGCCAAGGTTACATGTGCATATTCTTAGCCATTAGGAGATGTGCAAGGCTAATTTAATCGCATTGGTATAAGTCAGCTTTTGAGTCTGTTGAACCAGATTTTTGAATCATCTTGTTTATAATGTTGTCATAGTTTTTATGACCAATACACAGTATCATGACTGTTGACACAATTTGACAAGGTGAAAGCACTGTTATTGTGCCCAGGCCTTAGTTTATCCTCATTAGAAGTGCGCTGTTTAATTTTGCCATGGTTCAGTGCCAAGTTGCCCAATCTTCACTCCTAAACAGAGTAGGTGCGGTTAATCAAGACCTTGCTAACATTCACAACCCTTTTAAAGTGTACTTATAATGATAACTTTACTGACATCAAAAACTACCCACATAATGGTAAACATGACAAGAGTACACTTCTGGTGGTGTTTCGCATTTTTTTTACATCCGTTAGTTTTTCGCCCTGTGCACACGAAGTGAAACGCTCACAAGGAAATACTTAGCAGCGTCTCAATTTTGTATTTATTTCGTGTTTTGACAAAATGTATGCAATAAGGATAGTAAAGTGCGAATCTTCGGTAAGACATTCATTTTTATGTATACAGAAATCTTAGTGGACTTCTTTTTTGTGTAATTTTCAGGAATACACTCCTGGCAAAGCAGAAAGTTTGTTGCTTGCCCACCAGTCTGTGTTCAAGACAAGTGTATTGCCGCGACGGTTGCCTACATCGACGAATGTCTAGCCGCCAGCGATGCTTTCGCCCTCTTCGATGCTGTCGAACCTGCTTCGACGAATAGAGGTCCCGAACGGGATTTTGACGCCAACCCGAGCCTTCCGAAGGTCAAGCAAGACAAGCTCAAAACCCTGCTCCTGCAATACAATGACTGTTTCTCGTCGTCATCGCGGGTCCGACAAACGCCCCTTGCTAAGCACCGCATTATAACAGAAGAAAATGCTCGACCACTCCGTCAGAGTCCCTACAGGGTTTCGACGCGGGAACGGGAGGCCGTGAAGAAACAGGTCGACGAAATGCTATGCGACGACATCATCCAGCCGTCGAAGAGTCTGTGGGCATCCCCCGTGGTGCTAGTGAAGAAGAAGGATGGGGCTCTTCGTTTTTGCGTCGATTATCGTCGCCTGAACAAAGTCACGAAGAAGGACGTGTATCCCCTTCCCCGGATAGACGACACCCTGGATCGATTACACAACTCAAAGTACTTTTCCTCGATGGACCTGAAGACCGGTTACTGGCAAACGGAAGTCGACGAGAGAGACCGAGAATAGACTGCCTTTATAACACCAGACGGCCTGTTTGAGTTCAAGGTCATGCCTTTTGGTCTTTGCTCGGCACCTGCGACTTTTCAACGGGTTATGGATACAGTACTGGCCGGCTTGAAGTGGCAGACGTGCCTCGTGTACTTGGACGACGTCGTAGTGTTATCCTCAAACTTCGACGAACACCTTCGGCGCCTTGAAGCTGTACTCACTTTGAAGCCTGAAAAGTGCCGCTTCGCGTACGAGGAGCTCTTGTTCTTGGGTCATGTGATCAGCAAGGATGGTGTTCGCCCGGACCCCCGGAAAACAGCTGCCATCGCTGGCTTCCCGACGCCCACCGACAAAAAGGCCGTACGCCGTTTTCTCGGCTTGTGCGCCTATTACAGACGTTTCGTCAAGGAATTTTCACGGATCGCCGAGCCACTGACGCAACTCACGAAGGCCGACGTCGAATTCAGGTGGGAAAGGTCACAAGTTCAGGCATTTCAAGAATTGAAACGACGCCTGCAGACGCCTCCGATACTTGCGCATTTCGACGAGCACGCCGATAGGGAAATTCACACCGACGCAAGCACCGTAGGACTCGGCGCCGTTCTTGTGCAGAAGACCGACGGATTGGAAAGGGTCATCAGTTATGCTAGCTGGTCGCTATCAAAGGCAGAAATCAACTATTCCACAACAGAAAAGGAGTGTCTGGCCATCATCTGGGCTACATCGAAGTTTCGCCCCTACATCTACGGCCGGCCCTTCAAAGTTGTGAGCGACCACCACGCCTTGTGTTGTCTAGCCAACTTGAAGGACCCTTCAGGTCGCCTCGCACGGTGGAGCCTAAGACTGCAAGAATTCGACATTACCGTCGTTTACAAGTCCGGAAGAAAACACTCCGACGCCGACTGCTTGTCTCGGGCCCCCGTCGACGCACCGCCGCAGGACGACCACGATGATGACTGCTTCTTGGGAACCATAAGTGCCGACGACTTCGCTGAACGACAGCAAGCCGACCCGGAACTCAGGGGCCTTGTGGAATACCTCAAGGGCAGGACCACCGTTGTTCCCAAAGTATTCAGGAGGGGATTGGCGTCATTTCTCTTGAAAAACGACGTCCTCGTAAAGAAGAACTTCTTTCCGGCCCGGGCCGACTACCTCATCGTTGTACCTTCGGCACTGCGACCAGAGGTTCTGCAGGCCCTGCACGACGACCCGACGACTGGCCACCTCGGCTTTTCCCGCACGCTCGCGAGGATACAGGAAAAATACTACTGGCCACGCCTTCCTGTCGACGTCGCCCACTACGTTAAGACTTGCCGAGATTGCCAGCGACGGAAGACACCGCTGACTAGGCCAGCGGGGCTTCTGCAGCCAATCGAACCACTCCACCGGCCGTTCCAGCAAATCGGGATGGACCTACTGGGGCCGTTCCCGACGTCGACTTCCGGCAACAAGTGGATCGTCGTAGCAACTGACTACCTCACCCGCTACGCCCAGACGAAGGCCTTGCCCAAAGGGTGTGCCGCCGAGGTAGCCAAGTTCTTCGTGGAGAGCATCATCTTGCGTCATGGCGCCCCAGAGGTCCTCATCACAGACAGAGGTACCGCCTTTACTGCGGACCTAACTCAGGCGATCTTAAAATAGAGCGAGACGAGCCACCGCCGCACCACCGCCTACCACCCGCAGACCAATGGCCTCACCGACCGTCTAAATAAGACCATCGCCGACATGCTGGCCATGTACGTCGACGTTGAGCACAAGACGTGGGACGCCGTCCTTCCGTACGTCGCAGATGACGCCGTACAAGTTGGTCTACGGAAGGAGCCCGGCGACGACACTGGACGCCATGCTACCGAATGTCACCGACGAAGAAAACCTCGACGCCGCCGCTTACTTACAACGTGCCGAGGAAGCTCGACAGCTCGCCCGCCTGCGCATCAAGACCCAGCAGCACACCGATAGCCGTCGCTACAATCTGCGACGAGGCTTCGTGGAATACCAGCCCGGCGACCGCGTCTTGGTCTGGACGCCGATACGCCGACGTGGCCTTAGCGAAAAACTCCTTCGGCGATACTTCCGACCCTACAAAGTTCTTCGACGTCTCGGCGCTCTTGACTACGAGGTCATCCCGGACGGCATTACGAACTCCCAGCGACGCCGCGCACGACCTCAAGTCGTCCATGTCGTGCGTCTTAAGCCGTTTTTTGCACGTTAGCGAATCTGGGGACTCTACTTTTACCTTTGTTATTGTAATTTATTTATGTATGCACTTGTTTTTTTTCTCTCTTTTTTGTTCTTTCACAAGCATCGGGACGATGCTTTTTCAGAGGCGGGCAATGCCACGCCCACTTCTTGTCTTAATTTGATGTTTTTTGGGTTTGACCAGCAAGGGCGGTTATCAACGCTCGAGGCTGTCCGCGAAGCAGTGTTCGAGAGACTTCTCGATTGTAGTAGATCGTTTTGTTAAGATTTCGCGCCGCACGCGAATGTTCCAGCTTTATCGAGAGATAACGCCGCCACCAGCGATATCGCTGGAAAGTTCGATAGCACCTGTATAAAAACCGACGCACTTGATCGCTTGTCAGTTGATCGACGGACGACGCCCTGTTCGCCGCTATCATTGTACAGCGTGTATTGCTGTAGTTCTAGTTCTCATTTTCCGGCCACAAGTTCGGCCAAATAAACTGTTCCATCCTGCAAACGCCGACTGCTGTCTTCGTCGACGTCACGACCACGTGACAGTATTGTGGGCATGAGTGTCGGCAGGATTTTGTCTTGGGGGTGCAAGGCGGCGTAACGTGTCGGCCTGGTGAGCAGGAGAACATTGGTGTAGCTTGGGTGGGGTCAAGTGCTGGTGTGTCTTGATGGCGGCAGGTGCCCTTTGTGCAAACCGCTGCCGACACCCATGATTGTGGGAACACCCTGATGTGCCTCACTTTACACTATGTCGAACAGCTCGTACATCTTACCACATTTAGGCCAACAGTGGTATTGATGCAGAGTGTTATGCGCAATACTGCGTGCAACCTTTCTGATATCGTGTGCATTTGAAAATTTCGCATTGTTTAAAAAGACGCTGAGTGGACCCAGTGTTATTCAGCAAACATAAGTCTTAACAGGGGCAGTTGGGCGAGTTGGTGTATATTCATAGTTAAAGAGGGCGCAAAACAAAATCACAGCACAGAGAAATGAAGGGGACAGGATGATGCGCTACTAGCAACTGAAGTTTAATCGAAACCACAGAAAGATGTAAACACACAGTACGAAAAAATTACCAGACTAAACAATCACACATCCACAGAGGAATGAAGGGGCCAGACAGGGCAATACGCTACTAGTAACTGAAGTGTAATCAAAACCACAGAAAGATATAAACACACATGACTAAAAAAAGCCAAGTACATGTTCAACTTCAGTTGTCAGTAGTGTGTCGTTCCGTCCCCTTTGTTGCTATGTGTTCTGATTTCGTTTTCACGTTTTCCTTACCTATGAACTGAACTCCTGACTGTTTCACAGTCTCTATATATGTGTGGTCAATTTTTATTCATCCTCATGGCATATCAAGTCCTAGGATCCATGGTGCAAAGCGACCAGTCACTACTTACAGGAATTTTTTTATTTAGTGCCTGTGATTGCCTAATTGCAAGTTGACGTTGCAGCCATGGTGCTTGGATTATTTTCAATGTGGTAATTATGCGTAAGCCATCAAGTGAGGAATTAAGGATGAACTTTTGAGTTACAGATGGCACTAGCTGGCATAAAAAAATTGAAGCATGGCTGTTCTTGTTATGCATATTAGAAGTATTGGTACATTGCAGTCATGTGATTATGCCGACAAGTTCCCAAGCACACTTCCAGAAATTTACGATGGCTTCCAGGTATCTGTGAGTAAATATGTACAGCAACATATGAAGGCAACCTTGTAATTTTGTGGGCATTGCTGAATGCTTTTATGCACCTTGGTAAGTGGACCTACAGTCAACACCACAGGTCTATTTTGGGCTTTTTTGTAGGAAACTCAACTCCAAAATCATGTGCGACATGTTTTGATGCCATAGGGCAAACTAAGGCAAAAAAAAACTGTACAACTGCCTGTATACACGGTTTCATATTTCCCAAAAGTGATGCTAGCCTTATTGTACTAATTAGTTGCCTTCGTGTGTAGGCTGACACCAAGTTCCTTGGGTAGCTTATTTTTTTGGATTGTACTTACATACTGGCACGGTGAAGTGCACACGTTTCATATTTCCCAAAAGTGATGCTAGCCTTATTGTACTAATGCACTTAATGTAGGTGCGTTACAATGTTCTTCTAAGTCGGGCATCTGCGTGTGTAACTTTCATATGAGAACGCAGGCGGTCTTCGAACCGCTCATAACACGCTGCCGCATCTGGACGCGCGCAGTTCGCGGCTGCAGAAATAACGAAAATTGCTCCACAGCATACGCTCATGGAATTAACATACGTTCGCTCATCTGAAGATACCTTTGTCACGCTGGTATTCACGAATTTAGCGCGAGCGAAGAGGGCACACGTTTATAATTTTTCTAGCGGCACGGCACGGTGAACCGGAGAATTCGGAGCCGAGGGTGTTTACGTCGATCGGCTCGGCTTGCATGACGCCCCACAAATTATGTATTGACCTACCGCAAGAGCAAACACACGCCGATGGTGCAAGAACAGAAGTTCGAAGTTGTGCCGACGGGTTACCAGCCGCTTTGTACATACATTGGTATATATATAAGCCCACGAAAAAAAGCAAGCTTGCAAGTGGTGGCGCTGTCGTGTAATGGTTATAGTACTTGCTTTAAGTGCGTGTGGTCGCGAGTTCGATTCCTTTGTCGTGCGTACTTGTATGTAAATGTCATGGTTGTGCATAAATACTCTGATGTCCATTTTCTATTATATCCTAGTGATGAATAGTAGCGTAAATTGGCCGGTAAACGTAATATAGTGCCTAAAACATACTTTTTTTTCATATCGCGACCGCTCTAGGGCCTCGTATAAAAGGAGGCTTTAACAGCTCTCAAAAGAAGCAGAAAAACTCTCAATGCGCTCTGTTCAAGCCCCCAAAATGGGTTACATAAAAACACCAACTTTACCTCCAAAAGGAGGCTTTAAAACCTCTAAAAAGAACCAGAAAAACTTCCAATGCGCTCCGTTCAAGCCTTCAAAATAAGTTCAATAAAAACACTAATTTACCTCCTTTGTTCCGTCCAATCACTCCCTTAAAGGATGTAAATAAAACCTCATTTTGAACCTTATTTTGAAGGGGGTTTTGCGTAGTACCTTTTGGATGCACGTTATGCGTCGAGCCCGAAACTCCCTAAAAGGCTCAAACCCGTTTGCAGTGGAATCATAGGCCAGCGCTCATCTTCGTCATTTCCGCCAGCAATAGTTCTGGTGAGCGCCACTACGCATTGATGCGGTCAGCAGCGATGAAAAAAAGTGTTGGAGGGCCCCTTTAAGTTTTTCATAACAATGCTCTTCATAAAAAAGTCGCACGGTCACTTATGCATTCGCCTCAGACGACTCCAAGGCGAAAGCCACCATATTTTTATGCTCTGTCGATTGTAATGATTCCCCCTCCGAAAGCTTTCTGCACCTCACGTGGTTTTGCACTGCATCCGGGATCGGCCCACTTTGATCAAGCGAAGATTTCGTGGGATGACGTCATCAAGCTACGTCATGTTATTTGCGTCAAAGTAACGTCATGATGAACCCTAATTTTAGAGATATGTGACGTCATTTTGCCGTCACCACACGATGATCTTTCGCATCACTCGTGTTCAAGCCGCCGCTACCGACCACCACTTGCCGCGTTTGACGTTGCATCCAAGCCTGTCGCCTTAGAATTGTTGACGATTCGGACGATTAGGTACTCTACTATGGAAGGAAGGCAAACAGTCGCTGCATATGCATGTACATCACGGGTATTGATGGTTCTCATTGAAATAGAAGCAACAGAACATACCGTCAGTGCTGAGCAGCATCGAAGTACATGTATCTTAGATACTACTTTGGATACTACTTGGGTACCTTGTATCTCTGTTGCCATACGTCTCGGTGCATCAGTATATAAATTTCCGATACATGAAATCATGCATCGTGTATCTTAAGATACAAGATAGTGCGATCGAAACACCACCGTGCGAAGAAATAAATGATGGCTGAACTCGGCTTCTCATTGACTGCTGCCACTAAGCCACCTGAATAAAACTAAATGCCGTGATAGTATTTCATCTTTCCCCCAGAGTCCTTCAGGGAGGTCAGCCGATGAGGTGTGTGCTTTCCTGTAGGTGGAGTTGAGTCACCAAGTGGTGCTCGTGCCGCCTCGCCAAAAACAATCGCAATATGGACACTCTCGACGGGTTTGCGCCCTCGCTGTCGCCTTCATGTTCCGTGTAAAGTACAGATCGATAACATCACCCCGTGCGTCGTATGTTCCACCCGCGAGTTATAGCTTGCGAGTGCTGGCGACGAACGCCGCCAAAGCACAGATGAAACGAGCCAGCCACCTCCGTCGCATGGCGTGCCAGGTCTGCCGTCGATTACCCCTCAAGCAGCGCGTAAACGCCCCACCCGTCCTTCGTGCAGCCTCAAGAGACCCCGGGTGAGGGCGGGGGGCTGCATCACTCGAGCAGCAAATGCGACTTTTTTTCATAAGGGCACGCTCGCGGGCGCTGACGTGCGCGCTATTTCAGCAGGTATCAGCACACGGCTCGTATACCCTTCTACGTCCCGTGCGGTCAACGCGAAGCGGTGAGACGAGAGACTGCATGAAAGCCGCCTCTCTCCCTGGTGCGGTCGTATTGTCTTACACCAGCGTTTTCTACAGTTCCGTATGATCGGACACAAAAGATTTAGCTGCTGGGCTTACTTCGCATAACATTACAATTTGTTGCTCTCGCATTTATTGCTTCGGCCTTGCGACTCCACTGTGATTTTTTTTACTTTTGTCATTTCCATGATACATGCCTCTCTTGTGACGCATTGTTTAGTGCGTGCGGCGTCTATCGCGCAAATTCTGATGCCGCAACAGTGTAATTATCGAAGTTTCTTTCTATCGCTCTCTTTCACGTGTTTCACGTGCTCACTTCGCTGAGCCTAGGCCCAATTCCTATGGCCCATACCCACCTGAGGAGTTTTGCACGACGGAGCACAAGTTACCGATAGCTTAAATAGCTTCAGTGCAAAGAAAATGGAAAGAGCGCGGGCCGTTTCATGATGAATGTTTTCTTCTACACATTAGGCACACCAAAGTTTTTACGGCCTGCTTAAACAGCTTCAGTGTTGAAAATTCTCGGCGTGGCTTTACTATCGCAAGCTCCATTGGACAGCAGAGCTGGGGAAAGCCTCAGCGATGAAATTCCTACGCCGCTTAAGTATGAGTTGCTTTCTCCATTCCTCCTCGGCCTCGCATCCCTTTGCCTGTCACTTCCCTCCTCCTGCCCGCTCGTCTAACTTAAACTCTAACATGACTCTCAATTGCTTTACTATGATGTCCTCTCTACATTCCTCCGCACCCTCGCCCATCCTTTTCTTTCTCGTCCACGTTCCTTCTCGTCCCTCTTCGGCTCACTCATTCCTTGCCTTGACACTCCATTCTTTTACTATGCTTCACTATGTCCTTTCCTTCTCCTCATCACCCTCGCTTTCATTGCACGTTAACGTCCCTTCTCCTCCCCCTCGCTTCCGTGTGTGCCGACATTTTGTACGCAACTGCTCGTGCCGAGCTTCCGCCTCGAGCACGGGCTGCCTTTTCAGTTTTCTCGACTGTGGCTGCCGGCGCGAATGCATCGTATTAGGACGCCGACCTACGCGTCTCCGCGTTGTGGCGACAGTGCGCGCTACAACTCCATTGCTTTACTATGTTTTTAGTGCCTCCCTTCTTCCTCACCATCACCCTAGCTTCCCTGTTCATTGCACCTTCCTCCTCCTCCCCCTTTCGGTTCAGTCATTTTTTCTTGTCTTTAGACTTCATTGCATTGCTCTGGTTTGCTCTCTGCCGCCCTCGTCATTCTCACACTTGCTTCCTATTACAGTTCACCTCCCTCCTTCTCCCGGTCGCCTCACACATTTCTTACCTTGAAGCTCCATTGGCTTGACACCCCTTTGCTTTACTATGATGTACTCTCTCCATTACTCCTCAGACCCACCCTCACCTTCGCTTCAATATCCCGTTCTCATCCCTGCTCCACCTCCCTCGCTTCACTCAATCCTTGCCTTGACACTCATTTGCTTTACTATGCTTAACGCTCTCCCTTTCTTCAGACCCTCGCTTCCCGTTCCCAACTCTGCGATACACCGGCTTCGCTATGCTGCAAACGATAGCGCTGTACACAGATCGAGCATAACAGCCCCGCTGTAAAAAATCAGTCGGTACTGCGCCGTGCAAACCGTCGAGCAGCTAAGGTATCGTGCCTTTCATCAGGCATTACTTTTTCCTCCTAAGATTCGGCAAAGCTTTCACTTACTATTTTATATGCCTCCTGGCTGACTCGTGATGAGCCTCTGTCCTCGTAATATCCGGTTGGCACAGGCGAAGCGACCGGCAGCATCGTCTCAACGCTCGTTATCGAGATCTCACGTGCACCACAACCGCTCAATGAGCATGACAACGTCGGAGGGAAAATGACCCCTGCACACGCGCGCGTGCTTCGCTGCGAGAGGCGCGCGGCGAGTGTCCCACGTGCCCCCCCCCCCCCCCCCCCAATCATACGCTTCCCATCAATTCCTGTGGTGCAAGCGTGGGTATATAGACCACTAGTTAAGAGACGTGCTTCGATCTGTGAGAGTCCGTGTTCAAACTTCTGTGAGAGTCCGTGTTCAAAAAAATTCATTTCGTTTTAATTATTCCTTTAGTCATTCCTCCATCCATTTACATGTCCTGTGTACGCAGTCGATCAGGTGACCTCCTTCCCGCTCTCACAAGGCTCCTTTCGCGCTGGTCACGCAACCTGCTTTAGTGAACGCCTCACGGCAACGGCAGAGGGTGCGCAAAGAGAGCCTCGCTGCAAAATCGCTGACAGCACAGTGTATAAGGAGCGGTGATCTTAAGCAGTTAAAGAAACCCGATGAGTTGTTTCGGAATGACGCTAAAATACTGTGATTAAGAAACAGAAAATTTTGGACATTCTAGCAGACGTTTCATTCATAGGTCGCGGTTGAGAAATTTTAAAGCTAACATTTATGTCTATAGGCGTTTGATGCTACAGTATGTAGGACTATAATAACACATTTCTGAGTCTATCGAAGTATCTTCTGATAATGATGGAGAGTGTTGTACGAATAATTGTGGTAACATGTGGTATGTGCGTCTGGGACAAGGAGGTTTAAAAAAATTCTAGAGTGGAAGCTCTCGAAACGCCTTGCCAGCGAAAGTGAAGCCAGCTTTTGCCCACCAAAGAGCTCGGACACTTGCTCTTTTCTGGTGGTGCCTACTTAGAGAACAAATGGCTTTGAACTGCTACGTTAATAGCAAAATAAAAGATCGTTGTTGCCGACAAAAGTAGCCCACCGAGAGGAGTATTGACGATTGATGCCCAATAAAATTTGCCGTGACTATGAGGCTTACCTACGCAAACTAGTAACACAAAGACACACTTGCAGCAGTATTTGACCGTAAAAGATGCCGTAATAAACTTCTCTGGCGTGCGCGGAAAACGCTCGCTTTCCTTCGCCAAATGCCGATGGTTTATCGTGCCCCTAGTAAGATGGCGGGCGCAGCCGCCATCTTTTGGAGGGCGCGGCTTCACTATTGCGCAAAACTCACCGCTCCAGCAGTTTTCTTTTTAACCTCCTTGGTCTGGGATCGCACGGCGATGCAATTTCGATATATATTTGCGAAGGAAGTGAGGGAAGCGACCGTGTATGGAGCCGAATAAGGCTATGCAATGTGGGTGTTTGTTATCTTACAGAGCAACCGCAGGTACGCAGGCTTCTCGTCGAGAAATATTGCGAAAATGCGGACAATGCTTCTTACCATGGCTGAATTCTTCAACTCCTGCTGAGTCAAATTATCGAGACCTAAAACCTTTTATCAAACGTCTTTTCTTTCTCAAAATATCAAGCAGTTTCCTCTGTTTTTACCTCTGCTGCCAACGTCAAGAGGCTTCGTAGCTCATTTTGTGATTCGTTGTTAGTAGCCGTTGGGGCTAAATATGGAAATGACGCTTAATTCTGCGACGCAATGGGGAGCACGGCGCATGTCAAGAAAAGGGAAAGTGGAAAATAAAGAGGATAGCAGCTGAAGGGGAGACGAAACAGCCAGGTTCTCTTCTATTTTATGGGGAGGTCGATGGTGAAGGGAGTTCCCATCAAGTTGCGGACGCTCAACGGCAGGCAGTGCATTTTTAACCAACAATGTTTCAACTATATGGGTTGAAGTGATCACTGGGAGGAGAATTCGCCCCTGCAGAGGCCACATTTAGGCGGCAAATTATGATGATAATAACGAACAATTTCAATGTGTAAGCACTTTCTACGGCGACTCATCGGGAAAACTGTCTGTCTGTCTGTCTGTCCACATCCACGAAGTGAATGATGTTAGAGGAGCTTGCTAGGAGTTAATCGGGTAAACTGCGAATACTCCGCAGAATTGCTCTGCTGTGATGTAAAAACGTGACACGTTTTTATAGTAGCGATTATGGTCCGGTCGTTGTCGAATCGCAAGCGGTCGCAGACGTTGCAGCTGTGGCCGAACGTGTGGTCGAGGAAATCGCGCTTGAAGCGCACGTCGGCGACACCAACTTCAGATAGCGACCACTTTCGGCGCTTGGCCGCTGCATCCCGCGCCCGTAACGCTTGGAGGTTTTCTTGCCACCGCTTCCGCGCTGCTTCGGCTTCGCGGGCTTGTATTTCGCGGTCCACACGACGCTGATGTCTCTCCTCGGCCTCGCGGGCTCTCACCGTAGGGTCATAGCGGCGAGCCCGCGTTGCTGCTGCCTTGAGAGTTGTTGTGGCCCTGTTGTGGCCCTCTAGCTGTCTCCTATGAAACTAGAGCCCGCGCCGGAGTGGAGCGAGAGCCGCATGCTACAGTTGGCTATGCTATATGTGGTTTTGCCTGCGTTATTATTATAATCAAGGCGCTCGAATAACAACAGGAAGACTTCTACATTGCGCGATCGTGCGCTAAGGTGGTCATGCTTTACCTGTGTTACGCCCGGCTACTATGGCGATGGGCAATCCCCGATCATAGGGAGCAAGTTCCTGTAAGAAATAATTGAAATAAACCAGTTAATTTTTCCTTAGCAAAGAAGGCTTGAAGCCGGGCGCTCGTGACTAGAATGAAGCGTCTTAACCGTAGGAATATACAACTATGCTCGGACAACGTGAATACAACTGAACGATGTAAATACGTTGTGCCCACAGTGAACAAGCAAATGTAAAAAGTTACCTTATATGAAGGCTCCGTTGAATTCAGTGGAAGTGAAATAAAATCCATCCGCACGAGAAGATATACAGCCAGCAGGAAGCGCTGACTATGCCCATCAGCAAAACTGAAACTTTACGAAACGCTAAAGCAAACACTTGTTTTGATGTTCACTCGATGCGCGTGATAAGGGTCCGTTTGAGACACTGATGATTGGTAGAAAGAAGATACAAGTGGTCATGGCGATACCGTACGGAAATTTGATAGGCATGGGTCCAAGCTACATTAAAGAGACACCAAAGAGAAAAGGCAAAAGTATCCCTATAGCAAAACCCAGCGCCACTGGGTACCAGCATCCAGTTGCATGCCTGATTATGGGCCCAGCGTCGCGCTGGATACTGGGCCGCTGGAGCGGCGTTTTACTGGGAGGCGCTGGGTCCTCAAGGGAAAAACGGCTCTACAGCGTTAAAACGGGGGTGCCTACGTCCCCTACAGAAATATATTAGTAAGAAAGTCATATAGAAAGCATTAGTGCAATAAAAAAAAGAAAAAAAAAGCCGTCTGAAAAAAAAGAAAAGCTCCACCACGTGGATTCGAACTCGCCACCTCTCAATCTTCAAGCGAGTACTCTACCACTGGGCCACGCTGAAATATGGCAGCGCGTCCGTAAAAGGGCTAGGCAATACAGGAAGACAGCGTTTCCTTTCATATTTGGATGTCGTGTATTCAGATGCGATCTTCCTTTGAAAATCAAGCTTGCTTCTTTATTAGACACACACAAAGGGTTGGCGGCAACGAATGAAATGCCCAAAATGGGAAGAGTGCTAAGTTTCTTTAAGAATTCCCGTCTTAACTCCGAAAAATATCAAATGGATCAAGGAGCAGGGTATAATTTGACGGCTGTTACTGTCGATTTTAATAGCCGTTTCTCGCCCTTGCTAATGATCAACATGTACAGAAGCTATATGATGACTCGTTCGATAAACAAGCGCCTACATGAATGCATACGGAGTAGTTTTCTCGCGCGAGCGACGATATTACTGCGGAGCGCGCGTGCCTGTATTCTGATTTGCAGTTCTTTCGATCACTACAACTATGAAACCGCTCAGCAAAAACAAATTGCATTTGTTGAAAAAAAGATGCCAGTGTGTTAATTCACTAACGCGTACCAGTTGACACGTATGTGTTCGGGCGTACGAGTAAGAGAAGTACCGGCGAGTGCGGCTGGCTGCTTTCGGTGAGCCCGCGTTCGTTGCTGAAAGCGCGTCGCATCGATGGTCATCGCTCCTTGTGCGGACACCTTACACAAGAAAAAATGGTTATTTTAAGTTAACGGATGTCAAGACTATACTTCACATTAATTCTTACACACTGGAATTACGTGTGCTTAAACCAAGAAGCGCCGGTGACACGTACACGGACTCGGCCGGTACGCTAGGCCTAACGCTCGCTGGGAGCCGCACTGGGTCTGACCGATCTCGGCGCATATGAGTTGCGATGGTTGAAGTTTCTGCATTTTGGCCTCGGAGCCTTTTTAACTGTTACCTAAAGTATAGCTGAAGTAAGTGGAAGTGTAAGAATTGCCCGAGATGCGTTTCCGGTGTGGCGATATCGAACGATGGCTGTTTTTCTGGCCACCGTTGGGAGGGGCCGCGAAACCAGATCTCATTTACTTCTTGCCAACTGCACGGCGATGTAGCGACTTGCTCTGTATCTTCAGACCGACGCCTCGAGACTTATAAACGTTACAATATGAAGTCATTACCGCAACACATCACGGATGCAAAACTGATGTATATGCGTGGCATGCACAAAATGTGTATTCATTGCTGCTGCGTGCTCCGCAAAAATCAACAACGTTATTGGCACTGCATGAATAAAAAAAAAGCCTGCTAGAAAGCAAAATGATCAGTGTTGGCTGCTTTTCGTTATAACATAACTTTCTCCAAAATCGGCAGCGAAACATTAAAAGTGACCGTGATTTCACTTATCACGTATACATCATGAAAATAGTGCGCATCTGATCGTCTTTCTCTTCCACGCTAGAATTTGTGACACATGTTTGGGACCCGTTAGGGTAGCATCTAGCGGTACCATCGAATCAAACATTCGATAATCAACTATACCAAAGCATTCCGCCGCGGACAATACTAAAAGCAGCGCTTGGCACTGGCAGAAACAGTCCAGGCTCCAGTATGAGCCAGCACACGCCAGTGAGAATTACAGCGTCTCCAGCGCTTCCCAGTGAGCGCCAGCGTCACAGCGGCAAAGCCAGTGCCGATACCACTGCGACCCAGCTCTTTCCCAGTGCGTTCACTGGAGACCCATTGAATCCGAGCGTATACCAGTGTTCCCAGTGCGACCCAGTGCCAAAAAACGTACTGGTATCACACTGAGGGTACTGGAACGGCGCTGGTTTTTGCAATAGGGAAGCTTCAGCCGACGGTCGCTTTGCCGTTACAGCTATTGACTTCTACAGGAACTGGCCATGCGGCCACGTCTACAGCGAAAAAATCTTGAGGTGAACTTCTTGCACATGAAGGATACCCACGTGGTCTCGTATCCGATCATGGGCCACCGTTTTGGTCAGCAAATTATGACTAATTTTTAACAGATCGTGGAATCATGCATTAAAACTCTTCTGTGTTCTACCTCCAAGCTAACAGCTTGTTGGAAATGTTTAACAGGGTATTGAGGTCATATGTAGAACTAGCCCTGCTTCAACGCAGTAATATAAGCACCGCCATGCTCGATTAGTTGCAAATATATCGCTGTACGCCTCAGGCGACTACTGGAGCTGTGCCCGCTGTTCTTCATGGATGTCAACCTCGCACAAGATTCGATATAGTGGGAATGCCTGACAAAGGCTTCAGCATGGACCCGTATAGGGCGCTTGAGTAGTTGCGAAAGCACGTACAAAAAAGCAAATGAGGTCGTACAGCCGTGCAGATGAAATACGCGGAGCCAAGGCACCCAACTTCGTTGTTCGTGATACATGTGGGTTAAGCTATCTACAGTTCCTGGGAAGATGTCTTCACAGTTTTCCACGCCCAATAGGAAAATTGAAAAGCGTACACCGTACTACTCTGACCCAGCAAATATGGTTAATGTTGACCGTGGCAAAAAGTATTGCCAGAATCAGGGAAAAATTTTCTGCCAGAAGCCAGGGTACCTACGGCGGTCCCATAGGCTAGCGAGCAAGCAAAAAGCAGCATCCAACTTGGCTCAGAACGCAATGGAGTGCCGGGGGTATACCGGTTGCTTGTATTCACAGCACCAAATAGGATAAGGCTAGCGCCAAGCTACATTGAGTCCCTCGCCGAGCACCCCGATTCATCACCGAGTGGACTTCCGCACAAAATAAAGTGCGTAAAACAACAGAGAAAAACCGCGTGGAGGGTTGTCTCTCACTTATATGATGTAGGAGCATAAGCTTACTATAAAAAGGACTAATTATGGGCTCGGAAACTACAGTCCAATTAGGGCAAAGCGGCTCGCATCGGTGAGCGGCTCCGAACGGTTGAGCTCCCTTAAGAGAACGGGCTCAGTTTAACGGTTCACCGGTTCACTTGATCCTAAGAGGGAGAGGAGGCAAGAGGGAGGACACTGACCTCTCTCTCCCTCCTGGAATTTAGAATACTTTTTCTATGCTGGCAGCTTGATAGAAACGGTGCCTGCGCTGGTCGCTGCTGAATGCTTGCCCCTCGCCCATGGCCCCCTTTGCAAAAAGTTCTGCAGACGCACTTGAGCGCCGCGTGCTTCCGCGAGCCTCGACAAGCCAATCTTTCACACCACACCTCTCGCTTTACGGGTTCTGAAACCAGGACATGTTTATGGCCAATTCTGCGGGGACCAGCAGATTGACGCGCCATCTGGGAGCAGTGATACAAAACACAAGATCGCGTGACGCCGCTCTGCGTACGCTTCTCCATAATACTGACTCTAGACGAAAAGCTGGGCCGCGAGGCCGCTAACCCTAAAAACGCTGACGTCTTGGAACGTTGTGATTGTTGCCGTCACATTACTTTAACGATGCGCCAAAAATAGCGCTCTACAACGCTCGCAATACTCGCCATATCAGTCCTAAAAAAGCATTTCCGCAATTAAAACAGTGCAGATATTCTTTCGTGTTTATTTCAATACTTTTAGGAAAGAATACAGCTATTTATGCAATTTACTGTGCGCGGAAAAGGAGCGTTTCCAGGCTGGTTGAGTAGATGGCGCCATCATATCAACATCAACATTCGAGAGTACACGAGTGTGTGCTTTCGGCTTATCGCGCCGGTTTGCACGTCGTGTTAAAGACTCTGAAACTTCCTTTACGTTGTGTATTTCGTAGTTGTCATAGTGCCCCTTCGTGAGCATTTTCTGTGGCCCCGTACCAACAACTCGACTTTATGTGACAGCTCTTTATTTAGGAGCGAAGCTCCTTGGGCCCGCACGCCGCCGTCGCCGTCGAAGCTGCCTGCAATATAGATGCGGCGCTGGCGCAAAAAGACAATGAAACGCCGCACGCACCACGCAAAAAAAGGAAAAAAAAAGAAGGTGCAAGGCGCGCGTTGCGCAAAAAAATAAATAAATAAAACGCGCTGCAAAATAAACAGTTTCAAAACATAAAGTCGTTTACGTCCCATTTCTTAGGAGCTTCGCTCATCCGTTGTATTCGTACACAAAACTGCTGATCTTTTTTTTCTTCCAAGCTGACCACTTCTGTGCAAACCAGGATGAACTGCAAAGAAGAAAGAGACAAGCACTGAAAGTTATGTACGAACTAAGGGCAACCGAAGTTTTTCTAAGTCTTTTTAACGGCGATAAAACTTCGTGTGCCGTGTAACTTTAGTTCTGATTGAAGCTTTCGGGTGACGTCTCACTCACATTCTCCGCTGCATGCTGCAATCGACATTTTTTCTGCTTTATGGCTCTCTGTACTGAAGTACGGCAGCAATGAGCTGAAGAAGAATACGGATGCAGGTGTCTCCTCATTGCAAGTCGAAGCATTGCGCGACCACGGCCTACGCTCTTTGCTTCGAGCTGCGAATCCGTCGAGTGACCCTTGTGTCAGCGAACGGAGAAACTCTATTTGTTATGCATTATTGGTAGGGCGTGCCTAGTAAAACCATACACAAACAGGTTTAAGTTTTCACCTTTTCCCCTTCCTTAAAGTGTGATGAAATAAACGCTGGCACAACACTTTCCAATCTCGCTTGAACGCACCGAGTTCGTGCCGCCTCTCTGCGCGCCCTCCAGTCGCTAGGCCTCTCCTTCCGCCGGCTGCGGGATATGCCGCGCTCCTGCCAATACAACAACACCCACGTCAAGCTTCACTTGCTTCCATATTCGCAATTGAGGAAGGGCTCCTGATTTTTCATTGATTGTCGCCGCATTACCTGGAAGCTTGTCGACCAGTATCGGCACGGCGTCTTTCACCTTCTTTAAAACATTCGCCAGCGTCTACGAGGGCCGAAAAGAACGCGCATCTGGCGACCACCGAAACTAGCGTGCGGGATTAAGTTTTCGCAAAATCGTATTGTTCCTGATGCGTACAATATCCACGTCGACATTGCATCTTGTTGCAGAGAAGGCTTTTATTCCACCACCCACAAATACTTCACCGAAACCTTTACAAAACGGGCTATCGGTCTACGTTTCCCTTGTTTTGCCGGTACAACGCATTCATATTGTTAACTTACATTTTTTTTCTTCTAGCGGGACTGTTTAGCCCAGCGAGTAACAGACTCGCTTTCGGAATGTGGGGTCCTAAGTTCGATAGGCAGCACCACCAACAAAGCTTTTTCAGGGGCGAAGCTCCTTAGGGTGCGGGTCTGTCCCTCCTCTGTAGTGTAGTAGTAGTAGTAGTAGTTGTAGTAGTAGTAGTAGTAGTAGTAGTATCGGTAGTAGTAGTAGTAGTAGTAGTAGTAGTAGTAGTAGTGGTAGTAGTAGTAGTAGTAGGTAGCCACCTCTAGTTCTTGGAGTGTTCACTAGATGGTGCTGTCGTAGCCACCTCTAGTTCTCAGAAAGATCCCTAGATGGTGCGGAGACGTTCGCTGCGGGGGCATGTCAGGTGGCTGTCAGGCAGGATGGACGTGTTTTTCGAGAGCTCCGGAACGACAGCGACATATAAATGTATTTGCATGATTTGAGCTTGCCTCTGTCTGTAGCTTTCTATAAGGCGTTAGCGTAAAGCCTGATTGGGTTTATTAGTTTGTATTTTTTTATTAATTTGTATATTTTTTGTGTATTACTTTCTACTGTTTTTTTTTCTGCCACCACGTGGCTGAGGTCCGCGCGTAGACTGAGCACGTGCACGCACAAGTGCCTTGAAGTGTAGCGTGTTCATTGATTTTGGGGTTCCTTTTGACTTAGGGTACTGTATTTAGTACGCCGTGATTATTTGTGACAGTTTTCTAATACGTGGGTATCAGTGAACAGATCTAGCGATGGTCAAAAAGATCGTAAAATGTTCAGGGTGCGGGGTAGGTTGGAAGATGGAAGTTTGTGCGGACGAGAAGGCAGAAGAAGCTGACGCCAAGTGCAGACAATGCGAATTCGAGGAGAAAATGGAGAACATAATGGCTGTCCAGAGTGGGCTCATGACGAGAATCTCGGAGCTGGAGAATGCGTTGGCGACAGAGCGAGAAAAGACGAAGGCCATGGGAGAAAGGCTCCGGTCAGCCGTGGGGGGCCTATCGAAGGTCGTCAAAGGGAACAACGAAGACGTAGGTGACGGTGGAAGGATTAGGGCGACGACCCCCCGTGCAGGAGAGGCGAAGGGAACAGCAGGCATGGCAAATGCAGGTGCAGTGGTCACAAGGCCCACCTTCCGGGAAGTAGTTTTGAGGGAGGGAGGGAACAAAGCCGCAGCCGGGACTCACGCTAGTCACCGAGACAGCAGCCAGATGAAGAATACAGAAGGAATGTCTGAGCGGGTCATTATTGCCGTTGACTCAAATTTAGCCCGATGCTCAGAGGCAATCAAAGAAAGGGTGAAAGGAGATAAGAGAGTCTCGATAGGGACATTCCCAGGACATACGCTGGGGACAGTCATGAGGCAAGCGAGTGAAAAACTCGCAGCTAAAGCTCACAGACGTGACCTCGTGGTAATTGCGGCAGGGCTAAATGACGTGTTGAATGAAGAATCGTCGGGACTAGCGACGACCTTGTTAAAGGGGTCGATAACATGCGCACCGTGTCCCCCCAGGTGCAAATTGTAGTATGCACAATACCGGAAGTACCAGTGCGCAATATCAACTTGCAAAGAGCGGTTGTTGACGCAAACAAAGAGGTATGGCGAATTAGTCGAGAGAAGGGTTTCGAGGTAGTGGATATAAACAGGGAGGTGCACAGGTGGGGCGGTTTCCAAAGAGACAGAATTTACTTCGATAAGAGGCTTGGTCATGAGATCGGCTGGCGGCTGGCAGGACGCGCAGTAGCTTTTTTGGGGGGCACGCGGGCCCTTCAGAGTCCGGGGTAGCTAGTAACAGGGAAAACAACCAGGACTCTTTGACAGGTAGTATTGGGAAAAACCAGAAAAAAGGTAAAAGAAAAAGGGATAAGGCGCGTGTTGCAATTAGTTACATAAACATGCAGGGTGGCAGGAAAAAGGCAAAATGGTTAGAGATTGAGGAGCAGTTAAACAAAGAACAGATAGGCGTTTATGCGGTTACAGAAACACACCTTAGAGACTTGGAAGAGCCACCACATATTGAAAATTATGTTTGGGAAGGGTGCAACAGGATCATATCAGAAAGGAAAGGTGGGGGTGTAGGAATGCTAATTCACCGAGGCGCCAAGTGGGTTAGAGTGAAACAGACGTGTTCAGAGGACCTCTGGGTTTTGGGCACAGTAGGTGGAGAGAAAACGTGGCAAGGGTTGCCTGCTTGTGGACGGGAAATGACTGCAAAGAAAAGAATCAGGAGATAGTGGATTGCATGAGTGAGGATATTAAGGAATTTGGTAATGGGGCCGAAATCATCCTTCTAGGGGACATGAATGCCCACATACACGACCTTGACGGATATTCAGACACGAATGGGAAGTTATTACTAGATCTCTGCGAGCAACATACTCTGGAGATAGTTAACACGGGGCCTAAATGTGACGGCCAGATCACGTGGGAAGTCGGAAACAAACAGTCAAGTATTGATTATTGTCTCATGTCTGAAGGAATTTATCACAAACTGAGAGAAATGAGAATAGACGAGGAAGGGGTTAAAAGCTTGGGTAGTGATCATAAACGAATAACATTACAAATGGGATATAAAACTGGAAATGAGAGCATAGAATCAAAGTCTAGCACCTCGTATTTAAATGACAAACACATAATAAATATAGCCACAAGAGTCGAGGAAGAAGTAGGCAAAATACCAGGCAAGGACTGGGAGTACAGTGAGCTATTAGATCTAATGACGAAAGAGATAGGGAGAGAGAAGAAAACTATTTGCTGGTAAGGAAAGAGGAAGCCAAAAAGTTGATGGAACAAGGAAATCCGGGAAGCGATCGAGAAGCGGCGGGAATCATCACGGAATCATAGAAGGGCAAAAAAGGACAAGCGACCGCAGGACGAAGTCAACGAAATATGGGAAATCTATCTAGAGAAAAAATCCATTGTACAGAAATTGGTCGAGGCAAAAATTAAAGGCAATAGTGAACGCTGGGTGACAGAGATTCACGAAAAAAAGGAGGCCGCACCTAGGATATTTTGGAGCCACATAAAGGCGCTAGGTAGGAAGTCTGTCACAACGCAACAACATATTCTCGATGAAGGAGGAAATCAATTGGAAGGGTACGAAGCGCTAGGTTACATTCGAAAGGTAACAGCCGATTCGTTTAAAAAGAGCGTCCAGGGGATTTCCCCGGTGAGTAAAAGTGTGGCGGAGAGAGCAACCGAGGAAGAGCTAGTGCTGGAGAATTTCAATTGGAAAAAGGCTGAAGGAAAAATTCCAAAGCGCACTGCCGCGGGTTTAGATGGGATTCCCGTTAGCCTCAATAACGAACTAGGAAATAGCACTAAAGAAGCACTGCTGAAAGCTGTAGAAAAATGCTTAAAGGACAGGCAAAAACCGGATAGTTGGCGAAAAGGTAGAATGAACTTAATCTGTAAAGGCAAGGGAGAAAAGGATAACATTCGCTCGTATAGACCACTAACCATTACATCGGTACTGTACAGGTTGGCGATGCAAGCAGTAAAAATGAAAATAGAAAAGTGGGCAGAACACAACGATATTTTTGGACAACTCTAGAATGGATTTCGAGTCGACAGGCGGTTAGGCGATAACCTGTTTGTTCTCACTCAGTGTATAGAAATATCTAAAATAGAAAATAGGCCCTTGTACATGGCTTTTCTAGACATCACTGGGGCGTACGACAACGTTAACCAGGAAATTTTGTGGGATATATTGAAAGGAATGGGCATAGGCGACGACTGTATACAGCTTTTGAGGGAGATATACCGAGAAAATACAGTTTGCATAGGATGGGAAGGAATGAGTAGCAAAGAGAACGTTGAGATTAGCAAGGGGCTGAGACAGGGATTTCATTTGTGCCCGCTGTTATTCATGCTGTACATGGTGAATATGGAAAAAGCGCTAGAAGGTAGCAACTTTGTTTTTAATCTGTCACACAAACAGGGCGGCGTGATGATTGAGCAGAAGCTTCTAGGATAATTTTATGCTGACGATATTGTCTTATTTGCTGACAGTCGAGAGGATATACAGCAGCTGGCGGATATATGCGGAAGGGAAGGGGAAGCTCTAGGACTAGGATTTAGTGTAACAAAATGTGGATTGATGGTATTCAATGACCCTTGTGATCAGGCGGTGTCAATACAGGGCCAAGAAATACCGAGGGTGAGCGAATACAAGTACCTCGGAGTATGGATAAATGAGGGTGACAGGTACATGGAGGTACAGGAAAAAGCCTCAGCAGCAAAAGGAAAGAGGAATGCTGCAATATTGAAGCACAGAGCATTGTGGGGATACAATAGGTACGAGGTGCTTCGACGTCTGTGGAAAGGTGTAATGGTTCCGGGGCTTACTTTTGGGAACTCAGTGGTGTGCATGAGGGCAGAGGTGCAATCGGCAATGGATATAAATAAGAGGACAGTGGGACGCCTCGCGTTGGGTGCTCACGGGAAGACGACAAATGTGGCTGTAAAGGGCGATATGGGATGGGCAGGTTTTGAAGTGAGGGAGGCTCAGAGCAAAATAAGGTTCGAAGAAAGGCTAAGGAATATGAAGGAGAGTAGATGGGCAGAGAAGGTGTTCCGTTACTTGTATAGGAAGAGCGTGGACACACAGTGGAGAAAAAGAACTAGGAGGCTCACTAGTAAATATACGGCTGGTAGTGTAAGCAGTATGTCAACAAAGAGCGTTAAGCGAAAAGTCAGAGAGGTGGAGAGGATTTACTGGATGGCAGCTATGGAGAAAAAACCGGCTTTGAGTAACTACCGAAAGGGCAAAAAACTCCTCCTATGACTTTCTAGTTAGGTCTTTCTGAACGTAAAAATCACAGCATATCCACGGAGTGAATGATGATGAGTGGGCGAAGCTGCGGAGGTTCATTGGTAAACCGTGAATCTTCCGTGAATTCTGCCCAGTACATCATCACCGACGTGAGATCGGGCGCGTTTATACTAAAGGTTCGATGACTTATGACGACTTGCAGCTCACTTTAATTTTACATGTACGCTGTGAATTTTCATTGTTTAGAAAACCATTGCTTTAGAAAAATCTGGCGTCTTTCGTGAAGCAGCTGGCGTCTTTTCGTTTTGCTTTAGAAACATCTGGCGTTCTTTCGTTTTGCTTTTACAAAACATCTGGCGTCTTTCGTTGGTTTATTTCATCAATCGACGGCGTTTTGAACAAAATTTTTATTGTTTAATCACGCACAGGAGAAATCTCACCAGGCACTACCTTGGAGGTAAACAATGGCTGCTAATGGGAATGAGAGACAGAAGAAGTCGGCTTTTAGCTAACACTTACAGTTCTACTTCTACTAACGTTTCCTACTGGAACATGCCAATGGCTGCTAATGGGGAATGAGAGACAGAAGAATTCGGCTTTTAGTTAACGCGCACGCTGCGAATTTTTTTATTGTTCAACAACGCAGAGGAAAAATCTCCCACCGGCACCACCTTGGAGGTCAAAGCGTAAGACTGGTTACGGACTACTACGACTGCGACGACTACGAGGGACGAACGGGTGCCGCATTAAGGAGCTTCGCCCCTAAAATGAAATAAGGAGGGAGGTATTTTACGACAATTCAATGGGAAGCGCTTTACTGTTTGAAGCGAGATCGGGTTGCCTTAGAACGGGTAGGTATAAAGCGAAATTCAGTAAAGAAGAAGAACAATGCACGTGCTGCGGGGAAGATCAGGAAACGGCGGAGCATGTTCTGATTGAATGTGGAGACATCCACCCAGGTGTACGTTTGGGCACGAGCCTACATGACGCCTTGGGTTTTGGAGACAATGGAAAGCTGAACACACCCACGATTGAAATAAGTAAGAGACGGTTAGAGTATTGGTGGCAGAAAACTAGAGAGAAAGGACAAAAATAAATAATGGGAAAAAAATAAGGACATTCTGCCGTAAAGGGCACAGAACGGAGCTGAAAACTTAAGGGTTTTTTTTTCTTCTGGAGTAAAATAGTTTTAATTGAGGTAAAGACACTAGGCCAACGCTAAAAAAGAAGAATAAAGGTTTTTTTTTTTTGAGCCTGGTGGCACACTTGTCACCGCCCCGTTATAAAGGGGACGCTCATAGCATCCATCCATCCATCCATCGTTGCAGACAAGGAGGTTTAAAATGTCTGAAGTGGACGCTTTCGCAACACCTTGCCAGCGAAAGTGAAGCCAGCTTTTGCCTACCAAAGATCTCGGTAACATGCTCTTTTCTGGTGGTGCCTGTATGGAGATCAAATGGTTTGATCTGTTGGCGCAAACACTACGTTAATTATAAAAGAAAAGATCGTTGTTGCTGACGAAAGTAATCCATCGAGAGGGGATTAGCGCCTTGATCTCCAGTAAAATTAGCGATGATTTCGAGACCTACTAGAGAAAACTAGTAATACAAAGGCATACTTGGAGCAGTATATGACCCGTAAAGGTTGACACATTAAACTCGTATGGCGTGCGAGGAAAACTCGCCCTTTCCTTCGCTGAACGCCGGTGGTTTATCGTGCCCCTACTAAGATGGCGGCCCCGGCCGCCATCTTTTGGTGGGTACGATAAACCATCGGCGTTCAGCGAAGGAAATGGCGCGTTTTCCTCACACGCCACACGAGTTTAATGTGTCAACGGCCGCCATATTTTGGTGGGCACGGCTTAACTCTAGAACAAAAATTGGCCGCGTATCTGCGTGCTTCGCTGCAAATGTCGTGTAAAGACGATAGAAGAGGCGCTGTGTGAGATATGGACGCCATCTGGCAATACGTCGGAAAACATGAGTGCTGTGTTGCGTGCTGGTAGTCCCGGCGCAGCAGCAGGCGAAGACCGGCGGTGACCAACGCGACCGGCGAGGACGCCAGCCAGCCCGAAAACGCGGTTTGGCGCGAAGCGCTGAAGCAGAGAGAAACGTCCGCACTCAACGAGTACTCTCCACACACTCTTTTATTTACACGTCGCCTGGGTAAAAAGGAACGCCAGAGCGGCGCCCACAACCGGCAGCCTGAAGGCCGCCCACAACGCTGCTTTTTCATTTTTTAAATATTTTTTTTCACCTTCTTGGCCTTCTCAAAACTAAAGTTTTTCAACACCAACCCATGGCATTCGTACAGTGCAATACAGAACCGAAACCGAAACACAACAATGAGCTCGTGCGAAGGGCACGGAGGAAGGCAAATTTCAGCGCAGTCGCATTTTCAGCTTTGTTGAAACAGCGCTCACTAGACGACGACGAAGTAAAAGAAGGCACAGGACAGGCGCTGCCTGTCGTGTGCCTTCTTTTACTTCGTCGTCGTCTAGTGAGCGCTGTTTCAACAAAGATGAACGCATACCAACTCGCTCAAGCTTCCATTCTTATGCATTTTCAGCGCAGCTTAAGAAACTAGGATCCTTAAAATTACGTATGTATGCATTTTCTATTAAAGGAACGCGCCACCTAATACTTACCTAGTGATGTTGCACCTCAGATATGCATGATATTTACTTTTTGATCGATAACGTTCACAAGTATGAACAGCCATACCAGTTCAAGACGGCTGGCCCTTGGGCAAGTGGTTCAACTTTGGCCGAGTGGCTGAATCGAGGGACGTGCCGACAAACAGAAAGACAGAAAGACAGACCAAAATTTCTGCGTTTAAGTTCCCCAAGAAAGACTATCGTCTTTAATAATTGCCATTTCAGCAAATTTTTAACCTCCTTGGTTGCAGATGCGTGCTCTAGTCACCCCCCCCCCTCTCTCGCCTCGCGACGCCGACGCTCCGCGCTCGCTGCGTTGCACATGCGTGCTCCAGTCCCCACACCCCCCTCTCTGTCGCCTCGTGAGGCCGATGCAGGCAGCGTCTGGTAGCGAGTTTCTTGATAGAAAAAACCGACTGCTCGCGCTGCACAACCGTTCACTCATCACCCATATATATAGGCACTGGATTTTGACCTCCAATGTAGTGCCTGTGTGAGATTTCTCCTGTTCGGGATTAAACAATAAAAATTCACAGCGTACATGTAAAATTAAAATGAGCTGCAAGTCGCCATGACTGTCATCGACCCTTTAGTATAAACGCGCCCGATCTCACGTCGTTGATGATGTACTGGGCAGAATTCACGGAAGATTCACATACAGCGAGTGCCATTGGTGGAAGGCAATCGTTCGATTTAGTGCGAGGACGCACGCTAGGGGTACCGTTGTAATGAAGGGACCACGTAAACCAACAGTGCAATAAAAATTTGATGTGTATTATATACACGGTGTTTCTCACGCGTTTACTTGACCATATACTCGGCGAATTACTCGGAGTATTCACGGTTTACCGATGATTCCCTCCGGAGCTTCGCCCCACTGATCATCATTCACCCTATAGATATGCTGTGGATTTTTTCCCTTCATGTTTATTAAATGCGAAGCATTTCTTAGCGAACCTCAGGCACTTTGGCCATTTCTATCTACGTATCTATCTATCTATCTCTCTATCTATCTAGCCGCCTACGTCTGGGCGCTCTCCTGGTCGTCTCCATCACTTGTAATATACCAAAATTGGCATAGCAGGGGATCAGTGTATAACGAGCACGATTATCTGGTCATGACATGAATAACGCAAAATACCTGTCGCGTACGTTATGAAACCCTTTCTCTCAGTCACGTGTGGCACATACCCGTAAACCAGAGTTAATGCTATGCGGGTATGTGCCACAGCTGATACAACAGTCTCAACCAACACAATCGCGAACACACACATTGACACGCAAGGAAAGTGATAATAACAATAAGTGTTCGGGTTTAATGTGCGAAAGCCACGATATGAGAGACGCCGTAGCGAAGGGCTCCAGATATTTTTAGCATCGGGTATTCTTTACGGTATACCGAGATCGCACAGAACACGGGCATCTAGCATTTTGCCTCCATCGAAATGCGACCGCCGCGGCCGGGATCAAACCCGCGACCTTCGGGTCAGCAGCCGAGTACCTTAACCGCTACACCACCGCAGCGGACTCAAGGAAAGTGAGGAAACTGAAGACAGAACACCCCTGAAAGACGCTCAAGTACCATCCACTCGTCCACGTGGTCCGCAACGTGGACCATGTGGATTACGCAAAAACCGGCGTCAATGCTTTTTATAATAAATCTGCTGAGAGAACCAGGCCTCTCATCATTACCGGTGGCTTCAACATTGATTTATCAAGACCCAACAACGCTTGGTCCTTATACTGCCTTAGAGACGGATTGGATGTGGAGAGGGCATCAAGAAAGCTCGCTGCCACGTCCACGACAGGAGGCATCATAGATCATTTCATCGTAAGAGGCATCCAGGATTTCTACCAGCTGCACTATACTCGCACTTCACTACACTTAGACTCCTCATAGCCGCGATCACGATCGGATCCGATTAATCAGTCCAGTCCAGCTGCTGGTGCTCACTGATCACGGTGATGATTAGCATGCTCAAGAACTGTCAAGAACCCCTTCTACACATACACACGGGTTCGTGAAACGTGCGTGCTTTGTCCGTCATAACGGACAAGTATAAGCATAACAACTGCAACTGTGACTGTATACCGTACGTGCAGTGTGCCTGCGCGCGCCACGCGGCGGCGTATATATCTACGGAAACTTTCCTGAATGAGGCTCAGTTGTGAGTAACGCCTGTCCTGTGCATCCGTGTTCCTTCTTTGTGCTGTTCGGATTTGCGCTATCCAGTATTGAAAAATATAAGCACTACATATCAGCTTACAGCGTCCGGTGTTGGCAACACCCATGTTGCTGTATTATCATTACGCAACTGTAAACAGCTAGTTATATAATAGATAGGCGACTCTTCAACATATGAGTGTGCTTATACATATATATCACTTCCATATTTCTCTAGGGTCATTCCGCAACGTTTGGCTCAAAGTGAAAAATCACGCCACAGTCACCATCCCACGCATGCTTCGCATAACATTGATTCCCACGGTACGTGGGATCTGCCGAATTTTTTTATACATAGCGATGTGTCTAACCTGACAGATGGACGGTAGCACGGACAGATAGTTTTCGCGTTGCGTCTGGATAGATGTCCTCACGCGTTTAAAAATTTTCAAGTGCATCAACGGTTAGGAATGGACCAGGAAGGAGGAGGAGGAGAGGTTGAGGAAAGGAAAAGGCGCAACTTCTGCAACCCTAATTGGGAGCACGGCTCAGCGCCTAACCAGGAAACGTTGCTTCCTTTCATGGGCCTCATTATTTAGGCTGTAGACTTGCACTCAAGGATCAGGAAAAAGACAGCTGCTTGTTTTTTTTAAGATAAAAGGAATAATGAATAAAAGGTGTAGCGTGTTGATACTTTGAACCACCAATTGTGGCTAACGTTGACCGTGCCACAAGGTATTGCCACAATCAGAGAAAGAATTTTTTATCAGAAGCCAGGATACTTACGGTGTACACAAGGTTTAGTGAGCAAGCATAAAGCAGAATCGAATTTGGCTCCGTTCGCAATGCAGATTTTGCACTGTCTACCGCTTGTATCCGATTTCTCACAGCTACAAATCTTAGGGGGCTAGCGCCCAGCTACACTGGGTCCCTCGTCGAGCACCGTCGATTCATCACCCAGTAGACTTCTCCACAAATTAAAACACGTAAAACAATAGAGAAGAAAACAGCTTGGAGGGTTGTCTCTCACTTATATGATGTAGGAGCATAAGCTAAATAAAAAGGACTAGTTAAGGGTTCGGAAACTACAATCAAATTAGTTGAACGGTGATACGTGCGCAACAAAACTGCACGAGTGGACAGACTGGTTCGCCCTAAGTGAACATAGGAAATGAACGTTTGGTTTGTACGTACTACTAAAGCGTACGGCTAGTGTGCGCTGGTGCTGTGCGCCTCGCCACCCCCTCCCTCCGCCGCGCGCCGGCTTCGTCGCAACATTCGCTTTGAACAGCGCTTGCTTGGCGTCCTTCTCGCATGCCTCCGCGCAACATACGCTACAGGCTAGCGCCATTCAAGACATTTAAGTGAAAGCGCCCCTTCCCCCCACCCCCCAAAAAATGGATCGTAACGGAACTCGGGAATAAATCAACAGATAAAAAAGACTTTTAAAAGGTAGGAATTGTACTAGTAATTGGTTGCGCAGAATAGGTAGGATAATGAGATTGAATGCGAGGGAACAAGTGCTTAAGCAGACACATGGGTAGCTAATTAAAATATAATTCATAGGGCCACGCACAGGAGCCCACAGGTCGACCGTAAGCGAACTTATGATATGAAAGTAATGTTTGGTGGGTACCCAGCACCCGATTGTTGGAGTATGAAGAGATGTACTTCCCACATGTAATACCTCATAAGTATTATTTAGTGTCTATACCGTAAATTGCCTATAGTTACGCTACAAATAGAGCTAGAAAGCCGGCGTTTGGTGTGTAGCTAATTGTGCCACAGCAGGCCATTGGTAGTCTACTGGTCTTCGTCTCAGATGAACTTAAGAGCATAGGTAACGTACCTCGCTGCATCCGGGCGTACCTTGCGGATCTCTCTATCTGCTTTCGGGGCAGCGCTCGAATAGCGCGCACGAGTGATCGCTTGTGATAGCTGCGCTTGTGTCACACGCGTCAAACACGTAGCATGCGCTTCTCGCTGTGCTCTAGTGAGGGCGCTTGCATCGCGCGCGCCTCTCCTTCCTCCGCTGCTCTCCTATCGTTCGGCGCTCGCTTCCGCCGTCGCGTTCGGACACGTCAGCATTCTTGTGGCTGTACCAGAGAACACTTATAAATCCACTTAGAGAAGGGGAACTGCACCTTTGACAGTGAAACGGAAATAAGGGTAGCGGTGGCGTTGTGAACTAAAGTATCTGACCAAGAAACGGCGCTGCGAAAACTATCATCATCATTGGCCTGGGGCAATATGACTGCCGCATTGCTGGCGGGTGCGGGTGGTCGCGGTGCGCGCCCGCTGGTTCTCGGCGTTTATTCACTGCTGTCCCAGTGTTGTGTTCGCGCGCACGGCAGCCTAAAGTTACTAGAAATATTCCCGTTATGTCGCCAGGTGACCGAGGGGCCTCAACTGGCAAAAAACACGCCAAGCAAGTAAGCTTACATTGTTTATTGGCAATCGTGAATGCATGTCAGTCACAGAATTGAACAACACATACAAGAAACAGAATTAGCCATCTGCTTATAAGATTACCAGCTGAAATTGAGAAACTCTATGTGTCTTGGTTCGTTCATGATACCGCTTACAGTACGCAGAACGAAGCGGACAACGATACTATTTACGATGGGTCACCCTTGCACAGTACTTGCGTACAGTGCTGCCCGTCGTCTTTCTCACTACACATGCGCGCTTGACGATTTGAGCGGTAATGAACAAACAGCATCAAAACTCGCAAAAGATGCAGTGCCAGTAAGATTAACCTGAGCCTCAACGTACTGTTTTGAATACGCATTGGCGAGAGGCACCCGGCGTTGGAAAAAAAAAGTGAAACCACGCTGTTGTGCTAGCTATTCCTGTAGATAACGTGTGCTCGTTTTTTCGCTCAATATCCTTGTCTTCTTGCCTGTGCGCCGGTCTTTTTACGATGAATTCCGACCATTTAGCTCAACTTTCAAGTCAGCTAAGCTCGTGTATTCTGCGAAAACACGATTTACGGTACCACGTTGAAAAAGGCACTTGGTTTATGTTTCAAAAGTGTTTGCAGTGACAACACTTCACTTGAGTAAGTGTTGGCGAATAAGGAAAGCCTTATTGCAAATCAGTTCTGAGGAATCCCGCAAGGTGGCGGAAGGGTTAAGAAAGGGAAAATAGACAACCACCCGTTTGTAGCACGAAGCCACAATGAAATCCATACGGATTTCTCAGAAATAAAGCCTCTTAGTTGCCGAAAAATTCGTCCTTGTCCAGGGTTCGAACCCGGGAGCAACGCCTTTCCGGGGCGGTCGCTCTACCAAATGAGCTAATCAGGAAGCCAGCAATTGGCAGCGCGAGGGCGAATTGATGGACAACTCGAAGCAACTGGACACATATAGCCCAACTAGACAATATGTGTCCAGATGCTTTGAGTTGTCTATAAGTAGATAATCTTAGAAAATGTCATTGGAATCCACAAGCGGTGCATCTGATCAGCTGCACGAGTCGTAAAACCTTTTGAAATGACAAAAAACGCAGCGCATGCAAAAACAAAGAAAGCTATGTTCAAATGCAAAGCAGTGCGTTTTCACTCACCGGTGCGCACGCCCACATGGTGCATGGTTATTCCGTTTTCGTAGGCAGACTCCGAGCTCTTTGCCGGCGTTGAATTTTTACGCTGGAAGCTGACAGCCCAACGTTTATAAAGTATCTATAAACGTTGGTGCAGCCGGTGAAGCACCGCAGCTGACACGATTCACAGGCTTTAGACACGTTCGCTTTGTGCCAGCGGCATGTAAAGTTTGGCGCACAAACTCGCATTGCTACATCAAAACTGATTGAAAACGCAGCTGCGTAACGCCAATCAAAGAAAACGACCGCGGTACAACTCGAATCGAATAAACGACCGAAGCGCAATCGATGACGATGGGCTGCTGCTTTTCGAGCGTCAGTGTAATCTCAATACTTATCCTCAATCAAGCTCTTGTATTAACTGTAGAAGTCACACAAAAACTGGTCCCTACTAACTTTATGAAAATGACACGGTAACTACGATTCTAACAATCTTGTGATATACTTTGAAATAAAAATTTTTGGCCGCGTTTCCTAACACGGAAAGTGCGAACGACCTTATCCGATCGCTAAAGAGCAGTGTGTAGTTCCACTATACGCGAATCTTGATGGAATCTCCGCGGTTGATTTTTCGCCCTCTGTGGCGATCGCTGGAACTTGAGATTTTCCGGGGCATGGCTGTACCTCGTAGGGGCAAAGACACTTTTATAATGTGAGGCAATGTAGCTCCAAAGCCACCGGTGTCAATATGACTTTTGCTCCATGACGGCAGATCTGGAGAGGAGCGGCGTGGTGTTGATGCAACAGACAGGCTGTTGGGTAACAGGTGTCTCAGCTTGCGACTGCTTCTGCGCAGAGCTGATAGACGGAGCGATCAAGGCGACGGTGAGTTAAGGCAAAATGTATATACATATATACAGAGGCGTTACATATTCGGCGCTGGGGCCGACAGCTTATGGGGCTCGCACAGCGGTGCGACGACGACCCGGGATTTATTCGTTCGCCGTCTCTCTCCGCGCAGCTTGGTTCTTTTATATCCCTGGCCGACCCCTTGCTTCAGCCAGTAGTTCGAAGCCTCCAATCAGGAACCGCCGTTGGTCGCTGGCTCGAACCGGATCCGCGGAGGAGAGGGCTTGCCGCACGTTGCGGGAGAGATTTCCGTCGGCTGCGTCAGACGCAGCCCCTGAGTTGCCGGGGATTGCGTAAGACTCCCGCCTCGTTGCATCAGCTGGTGTTGACGCTGGTTGCGTCAGACGCTCTACCAGCTTGAATGCCTTGTTGAAGCAAGGAAGTTTGGGTTGGAAGCCCTGGCATAACAGCACCCCCGCCGCCAGACAATGCGCCGGAAAGACCAGCTGCTTCCACGTGGCTGGCGAACGAGCGCCAGGATGGACCTGGCGCTCGTTCGCCAGGTCCATCCAGGTTCACCTCCAGGGCCATCGGGACATTTGGCTCCACGCTTCGTTCCGTGAACAGATCCCAGTCGCCAGGTCGGATCCCGGCTCCAGTGGCTTGTCGCAAAGATGTGTTGATTTGCTTTGCTCGTCTCTTCTGACGATCTTTGGTAGCAGCACTTGTTGATCGTTCTGCAACTTGTCAAGAAAGGTCCGAAAACAGACAACACACGACACAAGCAAGTGCCCTCGGTCACCCGATAGAACACCACACCTAAATAGAATAATATATTCCTAGCTACGTTTCTGTCGAAATTTTCTTCCCTCTATATCAAGAGGCACATGTGAGACGCAAAACTCTTAAAAGCAGAAGTCAAACTTTTACACGTGTAACAAACGCAGTGAAACAGAATTCAAAATAATGCTGGCCCCTTGAGATCACTCAGGACGGAAGCGCTCAGCTGAGGCCGCAATGAGGACAAAATTTTGCCCCAATTTGCCAGCGAAAAACCGAAAGGATAGCCGAAGACGGCACTGATTAGAACGCGCGACTCAGTGCGTCTGCGTTTGCGTTTAGCTTTCCTTTCTTGTAACCAACGTTAAAGTTGTGCTGTTGGAGTATCATGCTCCACCTCAGTAACCGGCACTTGAACCAATATTAGAGGAGATGTATAGTCACTCTCACCCGGTACTATGACTTCCAACTCAAGCATTCTATCGATTTCCTCTTAAATGATCTGCTTCTGCACAGGGGAACGTCGATATGGCTTACTACGGATTGGTTCCTCACATGTTAGGTCGATGACGTGCTTAATAACCGTCGTTTTTCCGGGACGGCTGGAAAACAAGTCTTTAGACTCAGAAACAACCCTTCTCAAGTCCTCCTTCTGGACTTGACTTAACCTTGGCTCCAGGTTCAACTGTCCCAACATCACCTCTGAACCCCTTTCGCTTACATCGCTAGAAGTCAGAATTTCTGCTTCTTCCTCCTCTGAAGCATTCAAAAGCAGATTTACGACCGCCTGACGTTGAACGTACGGTTTCATCAAGTTGCTGTGATAAATTTTGTTAGACCGCTTTCCTAATTTCACTTCGTAGTTGGTATCGGAAAGCTTCGATATTACTTTAGCGGGCCCTCCCAATGACCTCAGCTTGTTCTTCTTGGAAGGCCGCAGCAACATTACCTGACTTCCCACTTCGAAGGTACGTTTTTTGCTGATTTTTCGTAATATTCTTTCGACAATACTTGCGCTACCTTCATTTGGCTCTCCACAAGATCTTTTGTTTTTCCGAGCCTCTGAAGGAGGTCGAGAACATAAGCAACTACATTCGGGTCCTCATCAATCCCTCCCAGGATTCGCGTAGCATTCGCAAGGTTTTCTTAAGCTCCGGCCATATACAAGCTCTGCGGGACTAAAGCCAGTGCTCTCACGAGGAGCAGACCTCAAAGCAAACATAGCGGGAGGAATACATGCTTCCCAGTCGCATTTGTGCTCATAACAAAGAGCTCTCAGTATACGTTTCAAAACTGAATGCATACGCTCTACCGGATTAAATTGCGGGTGAAGGATCGAACTGTGCACCACCTTGATTCCACACTTATACAAAAAGGTAGAGGTAAGGCAACTGGTGAAGACGCTGCCATTGTCGCATTGAATTTCAGAAGGAAATCCGACACGCGCGAATATCGAGAGCAGAGCGTCCACGACGTGAGGAGAATTGAGCTCCCCAAGAGGTACCGCTTCCGGAAATTTCGTTGCCACACAGAGGGCAGTCAGGATGTATCGACAACCTTGCCTTGACTCCGGCAATGGCCCAACAATGTCGATAACCAGGCGCCAAAAAGGTTCTGTTATAACTGGCACAAACTTCATGGACGCCTTCCACTTGTCCGTTGATTTCCGCACCCTCTGACAAGAATCTCGAACGCTGTCGCATGCCAGGCTCGTCCCGTGACCACGGAAACGGGTGCTTAGCATCAAAATTTCGGAAAGTTTGAATTACGTAATGTGTACAGTGATCTCTATTTGCTTTAGATCTCGTCCTACAGAGGGCTTTTAATCCACGTCCATAAAATTCAACGAATACTTCTTATACTGCATTATCGTACTACGGTTGCTTTTCACTGCGGCAGTAGCGCATTGCTGTGGTTCATATATATTCAGGCTTTGCAAGCATGTGCAATAAAGAAAAAATGGCGCAGCTTGCACTAAAAACGCAAGGCTGGAACAAAAAGTGGAGCTCGGTGGCAACTCTTTGTTTTAAGCGAGAAGCATTTTAGGGGGCCCGGATTTTCATTCATCCGTAGAACTCAGGTGGTCAATACAGGCCTAAAACAAGGCTGGAAAAGTTCAAAACCGAGTTAAATAAACTGGCATGGCTGGTTGACACACATAACTCATGAGTGATCGCCATAATTATCCTATTATATCTAAAAACGCTTCGGCGCCGCGCAAAACTGCGGCCACCGCCGCGCGAAGCACGCGATTGCGGAGCTTCTTCGGAGCTTTCGTCGGTACTTCTGAAGGGAGAAACGGCCTGGTGGAACTCACAGCAGATTACACGTATCTCAACTGCCGTAACATGCAAGAAGTAGATAAAGCACACCGAGTTTTCTAATCTCCCTAACAAGATTCTACTCGCGCCGGGGAAACCCTGCCTGCTTACATCAAACATTTATGTCATCGAGGGTTTGGTAAACGGAGCAGTGGGAGCTCTACGAACGGGCATCAGTGGGTGCCCGTGCTTCTCACTTCCTCGGGATTAGCAATAGTGGAGATGTACTTATCGAGAAATTTTGAACAACACCGAGAGCTACAGAAAAATGACATTAGCGCTGCAGTTGTACTACATATAGGAATGTTCGTTTTTTTTCTCTCTCTTTCTTTCTTCCTCCGTTTTTAGCTTCTTTTTTTTCTGTGTTTTTTTCTTTTTTGTGTGCGTTTTTTTTCACTCTCTTTCTCTCTGTCTGTCTCCGTTTTACGCTTCCTCTTTCATTATATCTCTTTCTCTCTCCACGTTTAAAATCACAGCAAACTGAACCAAAGGAAAAAAATCACAGCATATCCACGGAGTGAATGATGATGAGTGGGCGAAGCTGCGGAGGTTCATCGGTAAACCAGGAATCTTCCGTGAATTCTGCCCAGCACATTATCACCGACGTGAGATCGGACGCGTTTATACTAAAGGTTCGATGAGTTATGATGACTTGCAGCTCACTTTAATTTTACATGTACGCTGTGAATTTTCATTTTTTAGAAAACCATTGCTTTAGAAAACATCTGGCGTCTTTCGTTAAGCAGCTGGCGTCTTTTCGTTTTGCTTTAGAAACATCTGGCGTTCTTTCGTTTTGCTTTTACAAAACATCTGGCGTCTTTCGTTGGTTTATTTCATCAATCAACGGCGTTTTGAACAAAATTTTTATTGTTTAATCACGCACAGGAGAAATCTCACCAGGCACTACCTTGGAGGTAAACAATGGCTGCTAATGGGAATGAGAGACAGAAGAAGTCGGCTTTTAGTTACTAACGTTTCCTACTGGAACATGCCAATGGCTGCTAATGGCGAATGAGAGACAGAAGAATTCGGCTTTTAGTTAACGCGCACGCTGCGAATTGTTTATTGTTCAACAACGCACAGGAAAAATCTCCCACCGGCACCACCTTGGAGGTCAAAGCGTAAGACTGGTTACGCACTACGACTACTACGACTACTACGAGGGACGAACGGGTGCCGCCTTAAGGAGCTTCGCCCCTAAAAGCAACGTTCCTCGCGTCTGCCCTATAGCCCTGCCGCGATTCCCCATAGCGCCAGCGTAAGCGGGGAACGCGCTGTTACAGCCCCGGCGAGAAATGTGAGCGTCGCACAGCAGAGGCAGTTCAAGATGGTGATAGTTTTCGCGAATGCGATCCTGGTGACTTGTGAGTTCAAACAGCTCCGCTCTTAAAAATATGGCCGCGTATCTGCATGCTCCGCTGCAAATGTCGTCTAAAGACGATAGAAGAGGCGCTGTGTGAGATATGGACGCCATCTGGCAATACGTCGGGAAACATGAGTGCTATGTTGCGGGCTGGTAGTCCCGGCACAGCAGCAGGCGAAGACCGGCGGTGACCAACGCGACCGGCGGGGACACCAGCCAGCCCGAACACGCGGTTTGTCGCGAAGAGCTGAAGCAGAAGAAACGTCCGCACTCAACGAGTACTCTCCACACACTCTTTTATTTACACGTCGCCTGGGTAAAACAGGAATGCAAGAGCGGCGCCCCATGGCATTCGTAGAGTGCAATACAGAACCGAAATCGAAACACAACAATGAGCTCGTGCAGAGGGCACGGAGGAAGGCAAGTTTCAGCGCAGTCGCATTTTCAGCGCAGCTTAAGAAACTAGGGTCTTTAATATTATGTACGTATGCATTTTCTATTAAAGGAACACACCACCTGATACTTACCTAGTTATGTTGCGCCTCAAATATGGGTAATGTTTGCTTTTTGATCGACAATGTACACAAGTATGAACCCAGTCAGCCGTTCAAGATGGCTGGCCCTTGGGCAAGTGGTTCAACTTTGGCCGAGTGGCTGAATCGTGTGACGTGCCGACAAACAGAAAGACAGACCAAAATTTCTCCGTTTAAGTATCCAAAGAAAGACTATCGTCTTTTAAAAAAATGCGTAGCGCAGCAGGTAAGACACTCGCCTTTAAAATCAGGACGGTCAGGGTTAAAACCTAAGCACCGGTTTGTTTCCATCATATTAACAGCCTAGCGTTAAAGAGCTCGTTTCGCAGAAATATCGGTGTTCGTCGCGGCGTCGGTGTTCTTGGGTGTGAGCGAAAGACTAGAGTTGGCCATGACCGGAAAATCAAGGAAAGTGCAACTAACATAAATAATATAAAACTTCTGTTCGAGTGAGAATCGAACCCAGGCGTTCTGCCCAGGGACCCCCCCCCCCCCGCCACCCGAAGTTGTGAGGAAAGGGGTGTTTTAACGAAAAGAAATAATAATAATGAACATAGGTGTTTTTCTAAAATTCTCAAAGCCTTCAGCAGCCCCCCTTTGAAAAAGCCCCCCCCCCCTGAAAAAATTCCTGGCTACGTGCCTGGCTTCGCCTCTCATTATCCGTATACCTTCTTCATATGCTACGTCGTCCAGTTCTGGTGGTGCGGTGTTTATACCATCAAAAGCGATAACTCTGCGTCTTAAGACTTCACATGCGACGATATCTACGGTGGCAGAACTCGCGGCTCTGCGCAGCGCACTAGAATTTATTGATACTAAAAGACCATGTAAATGGGCTGTGTTTTCTGACTCAAAACCGGCGTTACAGTGCCTGCGCTCAGTTCTCCGACGAGGATGCCACGAACAGTTGACGTATGAAACCGTGAAACTCCACCACCACGTAATTCAAAAAGGCCACGATATTGACTTTCAAAGGTTACCTGGCCATTGTGGTATCAGTGGAAATGATCCCGCAGATCATGCTGCTCGCGCATCATATCAGGAACCAAACATCGTTCCAATTCCGCTTTCAATGACAGACGCTGCAAGGCAAATTTGACAACTGGCCCGCAGCCTCACTCTGACGGAGTGGAACGCAACAAGCATAAGGCATAAAAGACTACATCAACTGAACCCTTTAGTGCAACTCCGACCTCCATCCGGCCTTCATCGACGCGAACCTTCGCTTCTCTATCGCCTTCAGTTGGGAGTTGCTTTTACGAAGGCATATATAACGTTAATTGGAATGACTCACAGCGCGGCATGCGTTGTTTGCGGCACCGAAGAAAACATCGAACATTGCTGTGCCACTGCCCTCGTTTTACCCCGGAGAGATAAGTACTGTCCAACGCACTGCGGCGAATGGATGATCGCCGAATTTCCGTGCATGTGCTACTACAGCACCGTCCACGTCTCCCGACGGCCCACAAGGTAGTGAAAGCACTCTTGTGTTTTGTGAGAACGACGGGCTTGTGGGAACGCCTCTGACTTGTGGTGCGATGCCGCACGCTGTTGTGAATTCATTGCATCTCTTCTCTCTCTCTTTTTTCCCCTCTTCCCTCCTCTCTATTTCTCGTCTTTCCATTCCCCTTCCCCGATCCCCCAGTGTAGGGTAGCCAACCGGAAGAGTTTCTGGTTAACCTCCCTGCCTTCTCCTTTTTCTGTTTCCTTCCTTCCTTTATGCAACACCCGTATGCATCGTCAGATAGCTTCGTCAGCCCTGTATTTACTGATGCGCCATAAACGGTCAAGCTCGCTGCATTCGGCATTCGTAGTAGATAGAACTGCGATTATACGGAAGCCGTCTTGTTCAGAATTAGCCAGGTGAGCGCGGAAGCGACGTCCATGGGTGAGGTAAGGCAATGCTCACTTAAGCGTTCAGCGGTACAGCGGGAGCACCAAGGCACATGGTCTTGGAGGATGCAACAGATGGGGCCAGTACAGAAGTGCTTCGTTACACGAAACGACGCACACGACGCATGCGCCTCGTTGTGCACTGTGAATCAAAGAATGCCAGAAATCTGTATCGCTGCTGTTCACTCAGCTGCTCTTCGCCGCCACTTCAGCCATGTCTTTGTGCGTTTCGGGATCCCCTTTGAAGAGCGTTTCAAGAACAGGAGATCTAGGCGAGCCACCAGCTCCCTAAAATGCCCGCAGAGCACCGCAGCAGAAGCAGTTTTCGAGAAGCCGGCCTTCTCGAGCCAAACAATGTGAACGCAGTTTAGGGAAATGTGGCCTCACATGATTGCACAACTGCCTCTTCTCATTCCGCACTGCATGTAATTCCGGTAGAGCGCAGTCACATTCATGCGGACGCAAGCGTGACAGGTCATTGTAATTGATGCATCTCGCAATAATACTTTGAGAATCTACGCTCGTATGTATGGTTGTTCCGAGTGTCTATTCATCGATAAGAACTCTCCTCTTGTATTACCACTAGCTTATTGTGTTTCTCATATTTTACAGCTATAGAAAGAAATCATACGCAATTTAAAACTAGGCGGACAAAAAGAATGCACTGGTCGGTAAAACAGTAACATTACAGCATTCCCTGAATTCTATCTAAATCGATTAGCGAGGTTGACTGAACTGAACGAAAACATAATAATACGCTTCCACTTTATCATATCCGAGAAGTTCTCTGCGCAGTGAATATGGGTATTTCTATGGAATGACCGTATTAAAAGTAGCGCCACGCTATTTTCGTACTACTACAGTGATACGAATATGTTCATGTTCGGAGAATTTCGACGCCGTGCTTTCGGGCGAAATGGTATTACCAGTGCACTGTATGATAGAGATCACCAAACGCGAATCACAATGGAGGAAATAACTATGTAATGCTGCTGAACAGGCTAACAGGAACTTTTATTTATATATTGTTACGCCCACAGTAAGGGTTTGGGGTTTATTTACAGAAGGCTTGGATGGCAAGACCGTACAGGACGAAGCTGCCGAGAGATCTTATTCTTGCAATCTCCACACACTTCTTCCTCTTCTCAGTACGGCACATACACGGCGTAATATTTCCCCCTTTGCAGAGGAAGCTACCGCACGTTTTAGGCATCGTCCCGCTGACAAAAGGTTTCAGGCGAGCCACATGGGTGACCTCAGTCTTTGTAGATCGTCTCCTACTAGCTGTCAGGCGTGCTTTTCTATAGTCCACTGCACTGAGGCGCTCGAGGATAACGAATGGGCCGGCGTAGTTGGCGAGAAGTTTTTGGCACAAGCCACGCTTGCGCAAACGTTTCCATACGAGCACAAGGTCTCCCGGTTCATAAGTGACATGCCGGTGCTTGCTGTCGTAGCGGAGCTTCGATCCGTCTTTTGATGCTATGGTACGCAGACGGGCAAGACGATCAGCTTCTTCAGTGAGACAGAGAGTTTCGGCTAGAGAAGGGTCGTCATTATCAGAGAACGAAAAGATAGTATCCAGGGTATAACGAGGGGGTCGAACATAAAGAAGAAAGAAAGGACTGTGGCCGGTGGTCTCGTGTTGGGAAGTATTGAAGGCATACGTGATGAACGGTACAACGTCGTCCCAGATCTTATGGTTGGACGCCGCGTACATTGACAACATATTCACCAGTGTCCGGTTTGTTCGTTCGGTAAGGCCATTCGTCTGTGGATCGTAAGGCGTCGAATGTCGAAGTTCTGAGCCACACATACGGAGGAGTTCCTCGAAAACGTCTGCCGTAAACTGACGTCCGCGGTCAATATATCAAGTACGGTTGCGCTTCACAACATTAGGTCATTGAGCGCACCCCCAAGCCGCGCAAAAACTCTTTAATGTTATTTTAGACATAATCTCGAATAAGAAATCTCACTGCTAGGAGTGTTGTCTGAAATCACAACGCGAAATTAGCACTGTTTCTCGGAGTTTGCCGTGTGACCAGTATTATAACAAGTCTAGACATCACGACTTTATTCATACGCAATATACGTACACGGTCAGATATCGATATCAGTTGGTGCAAAGAAAATTTAGCTTTTTGCTTATGTATTCTAAACACGCGTACAAAAATTCACAAACTGCAAATGTACTTGAATACACCAAACAAGAAAAAGGCATATTCCGGCAATGAAGACTAAGGCAAAGAGAACCAAATGCCGATACGTGGGGTAAACACTTTTCCACTACGTAGAAAAGGCATGCAAAAAACGTGAATGTTCTTGATAGCTATATTGCTGTAACGACGTTCTTTTTTAGAAAAGAGTTGTATTACAATTTTTCTGCACTGTTGGTCTAGAAACGCCTGTTTCAATCAACGGTTATGAATGACGACATAAGGGTAGATGTATTTTGGAAAGCTACCGCGCTAAAACACTTTCATAAGCAACCCGTAGAGCAGAAGGCTGACTTTTTCTAGTTCTGCCGCCGTAAACCTGTGCGCAATGTCGCCAACCTTCCGTACCAGTTATCTTCAGGTGTTGCTTAGCCCAGTAGCTTCTACAACCGTTAATTAACGCGAATGTTTGGGATAGTTGGTCGAGCATTGCACAGGACATCAACAACCGCAGATGCAAGCGTCCAGGTGGGTTGAACCATGACTTGGATATACGACAAGAACCTAACACACCGTTGAGGATACGTTACGTTATGAATCGAAAAAGACAACGGTATGATCTGGTACTGATAACGTCAAGGCCTTCTCTTTAGCGATGAACACTTTTTAGTCACGAGAAGAGAAGGTGGTTTGCAAACACGGACATAAGCGAAGGGATCAAGGCAACAGAAACGTTGACACGGATAAATCGCACAGCAATGAAAGTGCTTCTACTTTTTTTTAAAGACACTTATATTTGGGATGAATATTGGGCGGGCTACACTAAACGTGTGCACTGCAATTGTATGTATGCTTCGTTCCAACGAGAACTATTGAACTTACCAAATGTAAGATATATGTGTATTATTTTATTTCTTAATTTTGTCTCTCCTATTAACCAAGTGGAAAAGGGAGCCCTCACCAAGCATTGGCGACAACACCTCCCTCATTTATATTTCTTCATTTCAATAAAGAAAAGAAAAAACGCCAACTATTAACTCTGTGTTGCCTTGATCTCTTCTTGAGCTTTCTGCGCCTCAGATGGTGTAGCGCTCTTTTTGAAATCGGCAAACTTTTGACCGATTGGCGATGTTACTTAGTACGTCGTCACGCAACACCAAGCGGTGACGTCACAAATTTAGGTGATATGTCACGATGTGACGTCATCGTTCTTGCGGAGGAGGTCACGTGGGCTGTGGGACAGAGAACTGCGAGACTTTGGGAGAGGTATTTACGAGAACTCATGGGATATTTGCGAAACTTTACGGTCTCGCAATGTCTCACGGGAGTCCCACGTAGCAACATCGCGCCCTGTGGGACTGGGGTAGTGTAGTGACCTCAGTGCCAGTGAATATTGTTACACCGCTTGGAGTAAGAACACGACGCCCTTTCTTAGGCGACCCGGATGGTCCCACGGAGCTGTACGGTGAATACACGGTAAATAAGGTTTTGCCGTGAGGCGCCGCTTTACCAAGTAGTACGTGTTGGCGTAACGTAAAATTTGCAAGCGTAGGATGCATGGACGGAAGGGGAACCATCGCGTTATTTCACACGGCGTCATAGCACTTGTTCTCAATCGCGTGCTTCTATTTTGTGACACGCTCTTGCTCGAGATCATTTTTTTTTCAGTGAAGCACGTTTTTGCTTGGAATGTTCAGATTTCACTCATGCGCTCCGAATCAATGGCGTTGCACGATGCCGGCGTGCCAGACACACGATGTTTTGTGCTCGATTGTGGTGGTTTTATGCGATGTGTAAACAATGTTTGAAGAAAGCGTCCACGCGTTCCAACAATGTTATCACTTCAATTAAAATGAACTGATGCAACTATTTTTGTTGAAGTAAGGTCGTCGCGTAAACCTTTCAAGGTATGATCGGCAATCCAGGAGTGCGGGAGCCGTTGTTTACGCGAGGATGGGCGAAGGCAGTTTGCAGAGCAGGCTTTCTTGCTCCATCGGCTATTTGAGGGAAAGAGGCTTCCTCCGCAAGTGTTAGGTGAGGAAGCGGTTGAAAGCTGGGAATAAGGTTTTTTAACACGAAAGTGCATTATGCCGGGGGTCCGCCAAGTACATCCGTTATGGATATGACGTCGATAAACTGGACGCCGACGGCTGAGGAAGAAAAAAAAAACGAGGAAAAGATACGCCGCGAAAAATTGAACCCACGACATTGGGGCCGCGATGGTATGCGCCCGACGCTAAACTGACTGTGCTACCTTGGCAGGGCTGAACTAGAGCACTGCACGGGCCCGGGCCGTCCGAAGCGTTTTCCGGCGGGCCCGGGCTGGGCTCGGGCTTGAAAGTGCGGGCCCGGGCTTGAGGCTGCGGGCCGGGCCGACCCGCTCATTAAAAGGCGTAAGTCGGGCCTTCGAGCACACGTGAACGTTATGCGTTCCATGGTCTAAGGTATACTGTGCCAAGCTGAAGTGACACGTGTATATATATACCTATATATGTATATATTAACAGCACTAACAATGGGCCAGATCACGGTTGTTCCCATGGGAGGCATAAAGATTTCGGTCTTTTATTCGAGGTTGACACATACGATACATTTCATTTATATTTGTAGTAGAACAGCGCCGGCGAAAACAACAGACCAGACGAGGAGGACACAAGGCGCCTTGTGTTACGTGTCCTTCTCCTCGTCTGGTCTGTTGTTTTAGCCGGCGCTGTTCTACTACAATTATGAACCAACTAGCCCAAAAGTACATTTTGTCATTTATATTCCTTGGTATTACGTGCCAAAACCACGATATGATTGCGAGGCACGCCGTAGTGGCACCGGATCAATTTCGACCACCTCGAGTTCTCTAACGTGCACCTAAAGATAAGTATATACACGGGTGTTCTTGCATTTCGCCCCCACCAAATTGCGGCCGCCGTGACCGCGGGAGTCGCACCCGCGAACAGCGGAACAGCTTAACTGCTGAGTTACCACCGTGGGCAAAGCAACATTTCGATGCATGTACACACCGGATTTTCCGTCCGATCGCTCGCTATACAAAGCGCACGGCATCATTAATAATCATCATCAACAACTAATATCCTCTAGCGGACCCGGGTCGGGCCTGGTCATGAACAAGCGCGCTCTGGATTAGTTTAGTAATGAACGCCCGGGCTCGGGCCGGGCTCGGGCTGGGTTCGGTCATGTATGCCCGGGCCCGGGCCGGGCCCGCGCTTGGAACCACGAGCCCGGGCTGCGCTCGGGCTTCATAAAACGGGCCCGGGCCGGGCCCGGGCCGTAAAATCCGGCCCGTGCAGTGCTCTATGCTGGACACTTCACGAACACCCCTTATATTTTTCACACATTCTCTGTCGCACGGTGCTCTCTGTTGGTGGTGCGGGACGGTGCCGCCGTCTGTGGCAGGTGAAAAGAAGTAATAATGTTACGTGAGGTTTAACGTCCCAAAACCACGATGATTATGAGAGACGCCGTAGTGGAGGGCTCCGGAAATTTCGACCACCTGGGGTTCTTTAACGTGCACCTAAATCTAAGTACACGGGCGTGAAAAATGCAGTCGCCGCGGCCGGGATTCTATCCCGCGACCTTCGGGTCAACAGTCGAGCGCCATAACCACTAGACCACCGTGGCGTAAACGCCACCTACTAGCGCTTACTGCGAGATTGCGCGTGATATCGGAGGCCATGGTTAAAGCGTCTCGATACCAGCGAGGGAGACTGGCCGCGCTGGCGTCTCCGAGGCACCCTAGACGCAGTTATATTCTTTGCCTTACGCTTCGTGTTAGCGTGTGGCGGCTCATCGCAGTAGTGCAGCTTCTACATGCACCAACGGGACTTCTCCGCCGCCGACTACTTCGATTGCGAGAGCACCTACTAACAAAAGTGCCGTAATACGCGCTGCAGAAAGGACACGATTTCGACGGGCGAATGCCGTGCCTAGGTGCAGCGAGAAGGAGGCCAGCGGGACGCACGCGTTTGCGGCTCAAGCTTCGAACCTCTACGAACAAGGCGTCAGCATGGGTGCATCCAGGCCAAACGGTGCTATAGACCAGAACACAGAGAATTCCATGCGCATCGCCATATTTGCATCGCGCGTCGCGCCATCTATCGCACACGCGACGAAAAACATGCGCGGGCTGCCACGCCAGCAGACGCTACACAGAGCAAACGTGTAACTCCCGAAACTCAGCCCGTCGGAGAGCGTGTTTCGCGTCTTTTCCAGCCTGGACATTTTCGCTGATTTTATTGGAACATCAAGAACATCTTGCTCATGCAAGTCCACAATGTATACAGTACCTGCTGAGTGAGCTGCGGAAGCCACCTCGTCAGATACGTACGCTGTTATATTTGTAAAAAAACGTTCTCGCTGTGGTACGCGTGAATCGTAATTGCAGTGCAGCTCGCGAAAGAGTGAAACGATGTTTTGTTGCGCCATATTACAAGTTGTGCACAAAGTTTTGTGGAATGTGATCATTTCAGCATACATCGCGTAATAATTAGAGTACGCTTTACGGGTAGTTTCGCGGAACGTAATTTTTGTTTCACGAGCGCTCTTACAATAATGCGTCTTGCTCACAAAAGCGTGCTATCAGAGAGTATAACCTGCAGTATCGTCCAGCGATCCCATTTGGAAGCTACCTGCGCGACTTTATTCATGTAACGATGATGCTTTACAAGCGAAACTGTGCTACTCTTAGTTAAGCCGGTTAGCTACGCCTGCGACGTAAAGGACACTGGCGCGAGTACTGTTTACTTACGTGCCAATATATGTATTATGTGCAGCTGGATGCCTCGTGTCCAAATAAATTTGGGGACATCAAACGCTGCAATGAAAGCACGAAATTCTGACCAGCTGTTGAGGAGCACCGTGCCATTTATTACCTTTTGAAGACGAAATGTCGAAGGCGTGGATGCCATCAAATCACTAAAGCTTAATACTACGTTGAAAGTGGCAAAGCATGCTGATTGCTTGGCCTTGAAAGCACTACCTTGCACAAGACTTTCGTCAAAGGAAACGCTCAAAGGTATGAAGTGCACCCCCACACAAAGCTCGCGCCTGCATTCAACCCAGCTGCGTGTCACGCAAATCAGGTTCGCAAAATGAAATAGGTGGGCATCACACTGCAGAATACACGCAATTAGTGTACTTACTCGCGCATTTTCACTCGGCTCCTAGTTTTTTTGCTTGAATCACAGTTATCCACTCGCGGCGAAGCTTAAAACACCACACCGGCACTATTTCCGTGGCGCGTCGTAATCGTCGCAGACAACGCTAATATCCTCTTGTTGCGCTGCTTGTTTTGGCATCCAAAGACAACGCAGTAGTGCCCAGACGAGCTCTTACACGCTGAAGCGGCGTGAATGGGTACTTTTTCGCACTTTAAAGCCCCAGAACTGCAGCTTGCCCTGTTTACTTGGTGCAGCCCGCGCGCGCCTCGGCAGCCCGGTCAGCCTAGCGTCTGGGTGCGAGAGTATCCGCTCGGCTCGCCAGCAGCCTGGGTGCGAGACAGGCGTGCTCTGGTGTATAGTTGATAAACACCAATAGGCATTGTACAAGCTCACATATATCACTACACGATAAGCCCTACTTTTGTGAAGACACGTTTCACTTGCGTGTTACACCGACTCCTATGACTGAGGGATCAGACATGTTTTTTGAGTGGACCTTACGTTGTAAGTGATATAAAATTCTACCATGAGAGAGTGTTAAGTTTTTCATAACAATGCTCTTCATAAAAAAGTCGCACGGTCACTTATGCATTCGCCTCAGACGAATCCAAGGCGAAAGCCACCATATTTTTATGCTCTATCGATTGTAATGATTCCCCCTCCGAAAGCTTTCTGCACCTCACGTGGTTTTGCACTGCATCCGGGATCGGCCCACTTTGATCAAGCGAAGGTTTCATGGGATGACGTCATCATGCTACGTCACGTTATTTGCGTCACAGTAACGTCGTGATGAACTCTAATTTTAGTGGTATGTGACGTCATTTTGCCGTCACCACATGATGATCTTTTGCGTCACTCGTGTTCAAGCCGCCGCCGCCGACCGCCACTTGCCGCGCTTGACGTTGCATCCAAGGCTGTCGCCTTAGAATTGTTGACGATTCGGAGGATTAGGTACTCTACTATGAAAGGAAGGTAAACAGTCGCTGCATATGCATGTATACATCACGGGTATTTATGGTTCTCATTGAAGTAGATGCAACAGAACATATCGTCAGTGCTGAGCAGCATCGAACTACATGTATCTTAGATACTACTTTGGATACTACTTGGGTACCTTGTATCTCTGTTGCCATACGTCTCGGTGCATCAGTATATAAATTTCCGATACATGAAATCATGCATCGTGTATCTTAAGATACAAGATAGTGCTATCGCAACACCCCCGTGCGAAGAAATAAATGATGGCTGAAATCGGCTTCTCATTGACTGCTGCCACTAAGCCACCTGAATAAAACTAAATGCCGTGATAGTCTTTCTTCTTTCCCCCAGAGTCGTTCAGGGAGGTCAGGCGATGAGGTGCGTGCTTTCCTGTAGGTGGAGTTGAGTCACTAGGTGGCGCTCGTGCCGCCTCGCCAAAAACAATCGCGTGAACGCCTACGCCTAGCCGGCGTTTTGTTTTATGTTTCCTTTTCTTTTATTGCGATAGCAATTATATGGGCACTCTCGACGGGTTTTCGCCCTCGCTGCCGCCTCCATGTTCCGTGTAAAGTACAGATCGATAACATCACCCCGTGCGTCGTATGTTCCACCCGCGAGTTATAGCTTGCGAGTGCTGGCGACGAACGCCGCCAAAGCACAGATGAAACGAGCCAGCCACCTCCGTCGTATGGAGGGCGCATGAGAAACATCTCACGCGTGCCAGGTCTGCCGTCGATTACCCCTCAAGCAGCGAGTAAACGCCCCACCCGTCCTTCGTGCAGCCTCAAGCGACCCCGGGTGAGGGCGGGGGGCTGCTTCACTCGAGCAGCAAATGCGACTTTTGTTCATAAGGGCGCGCTATTTCAGCAGGTATCAGCACACGGCTCGTATACCCTTCTACGTCCCGTGCGGTCAACGCGAAGCGGTGAGACGAGAGACTGCATGAAAGCCGCTTCTATCCCTGGTGCGGTCGTATTCTCTTACACCAGCGTTTTCTACAGTTACGTATGATCGGACACAAAAGATTTAGCTGCTAGGCTTACTTCGCATAACATTACAATTTGTTGCTCTCGCATTTATTGCTTCGCCCTTGCGACTTCACTGTGATTTTTTTTTACTTTTGTCATTGCCATGATACATGTCTGTCCTGTGGCGCTTTGTTTAGTGCGTGCGGCGTCTATCGCGCAAATTCTGAGGCCGCAACAGTGTAATTATCGAAGTTTCTTTCTATCGCTCTCTTTCACGTGCTTCGCGTGCTCACTTCGCTGAGCATAGGCCCAATTCCTATGGCCCATACCCACCTGAGGAGTTTTGCACGACGGAGCACAAGTTACCGATAGCTTAAATAGCTTCACTGTAAAGAAAATGAAGAGAGCGCGAGCCGTTTCATGATGAATGTTTTCTTCTACACATTAGGCACACCAAAGTTTTTACGGCCGGCTTAAACCACCTTCGGTGTTAAATATTCTCGGCGTGGCTTTACTATCGCAAGCTCCCCTGGACAGCAGAGCTGGGGAAAGCCTCAGCGATGAAATTCCTACGCCGCTTAAGTATGAGTTGCTTTCTCCATTCCTCCTCAGCCTCGCATCCCTTTGCCGGTCACTTCTCTCCTTCTGCCCGCTCGTCTGACTTAAACTCTAACTTGACTCTCCATTGCTTTACTATGATGCGCTCTCTACCTTCCTCCGCACCCTCGCCCATCCTTTTCTTTCTCGTCCACGTTCCTTCTCGTCCCCCTTCGGCTCACTCATTCCTTGCCTTGAGGCTCCATCGTTTTACTATGCTTTACTATCTCCTTTCCTTCTCCTCATCACCCTCGCTTCCATTTCACTTTGACGCCCGTTCTCCTCCCCCTCGCTTCACTGTGTGCCGACATTTTGAACGCAACTGCTCGTGCCGAGCTGGCGCCTCGAGCACGGGCTGCCTTTTAAGTTTTCTCGACTGTGGAAAGCATCGTATTAGGACGCCGACCTATGCGTCTCCGCCTTGTGGCGACAGTGCGCCCTACAACTCCATTGCTTTACTATGTTTTAGTGCCTGCCTCCTTCCTCACCATCACCCTAGCTTCCCTGTTCATTGCACCTCCCTCCTCCTCCCCCTTTCGGCTCAGTCATTTTTTCTTGTCTTTAGACTTCATTGCATTACTCTGGTTTGCTCTTTGCCGTCCTCGTCGTTCTCACACTTGCCTCCGATTCCAGTTCACCCCCCTCCTTCTCCCGGTCGCCTCACACATTTCTTACCTTGAAGCTCCATTGGCTTGACACACCTCTGCTTTACTATGATGTACTCTCTCCATTACTCCTCAGACCCACCCTCACCTTCGCTTCAATATCGCGTTCTCATCCCTGCTCCTCCCCCCTCGCTTCACTCAATCCTTGTCTTGACACTCCTTTGCTTTACTATGCTTAACCCTCTCCCTTTCTTCACACCCTCGCTTCCCGTTCCCACCTCTGCGATGCACCGGCTTCGCTATGCTGCAAACGATAGCGCTGTACACAGATCGAGCATAACAGCCCCGCTGTAAAAATCAGTCGGTACCGCGCCGTGCAAACCGTCGAACCGCGAAGGTATCGTGCCTTTCATCAGGCATTACTTTTTCCTCCAAAGTTTCGGCAAAGCTTTCACTTACTATTTTATATACCTCCTGGCTGGCTCGTGATGAGCCTCTGTCCTCGTAATATCGGGTTGGCACCAGCGAAGCGATCGGCAGCATCGTCTCAACGCTCGTTATCGAGATCTCACGTGCATCATGACCGCTCAATGAGCATGACAACGTCGGAGGGAAAATGACCCCCGCACACGCGAGCGTGATTCGCTGCGAGAGGCGCGCGGCGAGTGTCCCACGTGCCCCCCCCCCCCCCCAATCATACGCTTCCCATCAATTCATGTGGTGCAAGCGTGGGTATATAGACCACTAGTTAAGAGACGTGCTTCGGTCTGTGAGAGTCCGTGTTCAAACTTCATCTCGCCAAAAAAATTCATTTCGTTTTATTTATTCCTTTAGTCATTCCTCCATCCATTTACATGTCCTGTGTACGCAGTCGATCAGGTGACCTCCTTCCCGCTCTCACAAGGCTCCTTTCGGGCTGGTCACGCAACCTGCTTTAGTGAACGCCGCACGGCAACGGCAAAGGGTGCGCAAAGAGAGCCTCGCTGCAAAATCGCTGACAGCACAGTGTATAAGGAGCGGTCATCTTAAGCAGTTAAAGAAACCCGATGAGTTGTTTCGGAATGACACTAAAACGCTGTGATTAAGAAACAGAACCTTTTGGACATTCTAGCAGACGTTTCATTCATGGGTCGTGGTTGAGAAATTTTAAAGCTGATATTCATGTCTATTGGCCGCGAAATCGAGCGGAGTCGCCGCCTAGCGGCTTCTGGCTGAACCGCGCCTAGTGTGGATTGCTCCGTGCGTCGTCTGCTAGCCCCGTTGTGTTTGCATGTGCGCGTACGTGATGCAGATCCTCAAAAGGCGGTTTGTTCTGTTGCGTTAGTGCAACTTCAACCGCTCGTACGTATGCCTAACACGATGTAAAGAAGTATTTGGCCTTGATCGGCTGTATATGTACATGTAATAAAATCAGAGAGTGCTGTCTGTGGTCGTCGTACCCTCCGTTCACGAGAGTCATATCAGTGTAGCTGCCGCTCAGTGGTTCAAGCGCACTGCAAAGTGCACTTGGCGTTGCTCTAATGATGAGAAGTATTAAATCTCATGTGAACATAGCCTTATAGCGGCGCGGTGGTAAAAAAAAAAGGCTCGCCTGTGCTTGAGCGTTCTGGTTATGTGATTTTTTATACGTTATGCGACGAGCTTTAGTTGTGTACGGTCATGGTCTCGCTAGAGGGAAATATTTCGGTTAAGTCACGTTTGACACTTCGGTACTTAAATTGTCCCCTAAAAAGAACAGAAAATGAAATGACACGGAAATCGCAAAACTGAGTTGCCTTGCGCAATTTTAACTTGTGGCGAAACTTATACAAAATACCCGTGTACTTAGATTAAGGTGCACGTTAAAAAGCGCTGATGGTCAAAATTAATAAAAACGGCGTAGTTTGCATTTATGTCGTAGTAATTTCACGCGAAGCCACATCTTTTTTTCTTTACATTATCTTGAGTGTTTGTGTTGCGTTGTTTAGATTGACGGAAGGCAGCGGACATTATTCGTATGAAAAAACGTACTTTGGTCCCGTGAAATAACCGGACCTTTGTTCCATTACTGTCGTGCAAGTAATCAATCGAAGAAATTTCCGTGCTGTACAGTTACCTTTGTCTACTGTTACTGGAACAAAAACAAGCGTGTGCGTGTTAAACGTCTCCGTAGCGCTAAAGCGCTGTCAGCCACGTACATTTCCTCAGTAAATCTATTAATTGTCCTTCATTTCATGGAGAACTGAATAAGAAATGCGGATGAATATTTGAGCGCGCAGTGCACATCGTGCAGGAATACGAGCTTTCTTTTTGTTGGGGTATCTAGATGAACAAGAAGTAAATACTTAATTCAGTCGCGCTAGAGCAGTGCGTAGAAGTGGGACACAAGCTAAATATGTGCAAGTAAAACAACAAGAAAACGTCATCCATTGCGAAAACGCCGACTGTCGCCGAAGGCGAGCAACCCGTTCGTTGGCAGAATGCGCTTCTCTCACAAGTAATAGTGACGTTCAGCGCGCTTCGTGCATTAATTCGGGAATGAAGAGCGTGCACATTACCAGAAAGCTGCAATCAACGCATTTTGTTTGCTGGAAATCGGGGCAAATCGCTCACAACGAAGCGCTGTTGTGCACGTTTGTATACGCGCCGACAACCGCCTATCCACACTAGCGCGGCGACGGTGCTGCCACCTGTAGCCCGATCTCGCGGCGAATAGGCGTTTGATGCTACAGTATGTAGGACTATAATACATTTCTGAGTCTATCGAAGTGTCTTCCGATAAAGATGGAGAGTTTTGTACGAATAATTGTGGTAACATGTGGTATCTGCGTCTGGAATCGCATGGCGATGAAATTTCAATATGTATTTCGAAAGTCAACCTGGCGCGGAGCTGTGTATGGAGCCGAATCAGGCTATGCAATGTGGGTGGTTGTTATCTTACAGAGCAACCGCAGGTACGCAGGCTTCTCGTCGCGAAATTTTGCGAAGATGCGGACAATGCTTCTTACCACGGCTGAATTCTTCAACTCCTGCTCAGTCAAATTATCGAGACCTAAACCTTTTATCAAACGTCTTTTCTGTCTCAAAATATCAAGCAGTTTCCTCTGTTTTTACCTCTGCTGCCAACGTCAAGAGGCTTCGTAACTCATTTTGTGATTCGTTGTTAGTAGCCGTTGGGGCTAATTATGGAAATGGCGCTTAATTCTGCGACGCAATGTGGAGCACGGCGCATGTCAGGGAAAGGGAAAGTGGAAAATAAAGAGGATTGCCGCAGAAGGGGAGACGAAACAGCCAGGTTCTCTTCTGTCTTCTATTGACGGATTCGCTCGCTGGATTTCAAGCAAGACGGACGTGCCGGCCGCGATGTCCTGGATTACTCCTCGTACCTCTCGCTGACCGGCGCCCCGTGACGGACTCCTCGCCCGCTATGCCGTGCGCCGCTCATCGACGGGGCCTTCGCCGCTTCGCCGATGTTGTGCACCGTGCCTCTGGCTGTGTTTCGCGGACCCGTCCCTGAACTCCCGTGAAAGTTTCCCCATCTTTCCTGTCCTCTTTTCTCTTCGTTGGATGGATGTGCTCCTATCTCTTTTCTCTCTATTTTCCTACTATTCTTTTATTCCCTCCTTACCCCCACCCCTACAAGGCACTGCGCCGTGTGGCCTATAGGCAGACAGAAATTAGGTGCCTTTTTCCTTTCCCTAATAACCACTGAAGGTTCTCTTCTATTCATGGGGGAGGCCGATGGTGAAGGGAGTGCCCATCAGGTTTCGGGCGCTCAACGGCAGGCGGTGCATTTTTAACCAACCATGTTTCAACTATATGGGTTGAAGTGATCACTGGGAGGAGGAGCCTTCGCCCCTGCAGAGGCCACATTTAGGCGGCAAATTATGATGATACTAACGAACAATTTCAATGTGTAAGCAATTCTACGGCGACTCATCGGGAAAACTGTCTGTCTGTCTGTCTGTCTGTCTGTCTGTCTGTCTGTCTGTCTGTCTGTCTGTCTGTCTGTCTGTCTGTCTGTCTGTCTGTCCACATCCACGAAGTGAATGATGTTAGAGGAGCTTGCTCGGAGTTAATCGGGTAAACCGCGAATGCTCCGCAGAATTACTCTGCTGTCATATAAAAACGTGACACTATGTTATAGTAGCGATTATGGTCTGGTCGTTGTCGAATCACAAGCGGTCGCAGACCTTGCAGCTGTGGCCGAACGTGTGGTCGAGGAAATCGCGCTTGAAGCGCACGTCGGCGCCACCAACTTCAGGTAGCGACCACTTTCGGCGCTTGGCCGCTGCATCCCGCGCCCGTACCGCTTCGTGGTTTTCTTGCCACCGCTTCCGCGCTACTTCGGCTTCGCGGGCTTGTATTTCGCGGTCCACAAGACGCTGACGTCTCTCCTCGGCCTCGCGAGCTCTCACCGCAGGGTCTTAGCGGCGAGCCCGCGTTGCTGCTGCCTTGAGAGCCCTCCGCTCCACCGCCTTGTATTCTTCGTTCATGTTAGCAGTATCGAAACGCACTGTTGTGGCCCTCTAGCTGTCTCCTATCAAACTAGAGCCCGCGCCGAAGTGGAGCGAGCGCCGCATGCTACAGTTGGCTATGCTATATGTGGTTTTGACTGCGTTATATAATAATCAAGGCGCTCGAATAACAACAGGAAGAAGTCTTCTACATTGCGCGATCGTGCGCTAAGGTGGTCAGGCTTTACCTGTGTTACGCCCGGCTACTATGGCGATGGGCAAGCCTCGATCATAAAGAGCAAGTTCCTGAAAGAAATAATTGAATTAAACCAATTAATTTTTCTTTAGCAAAGAAGGCTTGAACCCGGGCGCTCGTGACCAGAATGGAGCGTCTTAACCATAGGAATATACAACTATGCTCGGACAACGTGAATACAACTGAACGATGTAAATACGTTGTGCCCGCAGTGAACAAGCAAATGTAAAAAGTGACCTTATATAAAGGCTCCGTTGAATTTAGTGGAATAGTAATAAAATCCATCTGCACGAGAAGATGTACAGCCAGCAGGAAGCGCTGACTATGCCCAACAGCAAAACTGAAACTTTACGAAACGCTAAAGCAAACACTTGTTTTGATGTTCGCTCGATGCGCGTGATAAGGGTCCGTTCGAGACACTGATGATTGGTAGAAAGAAGATACAAGTGGTCATGGCGATGCCGTACGGAAATTTGATAGGCATGGCTCCAAGCTACATTAAAGGGACACCAAAGTGAAAAAGAAAAAGAAAAAGTAAGAATTAGTAAATTACCCTTTCACGGTGACAAAAACACGCTTGCTGCAAGACGACGCTTGGTAAGCAAGGAATCGCGCAAAAAGTAAATGCGTGAGGCCACGCCACCTTGAAGTTGCTGCCCCAGTCGCCGTGACGTCACAGATTTTGTCTACGAGTGCCTGCGTAGTTCCAAATAGGTAAAAATAAAGTACAATGAGGGAACCAAAGACTTAACATACCAAGTTTCAGGAAATTTCATTCTCCCTATGCGGCAATAATACGAAAAAACGCTTTGAAATCTGTGACGATCGCCATTCGAGATTTGGCGGGAAATTTAACAGTGGAATTTTTGACATTGATCTTGCTCATATATTATTAATCCTATGGTGGTGAAATCAAGAACACATATGTCTTCAAGGTAAAGTTTATAACTACAAGTACTTTATTGTTTCACTGTAGTGTATCTTTAATGTTCTACGCTTTCGCATCACTGAATGCAACTGCCAAATGAGATTGTGTGTGTATTTTTTATGCGCAAACGTTTGTACGCGTATGAAGCGAGGTAATCATTGTGGCCGTCTGCACGCCTACGCTGCTTAAAACGAATCTAACATTATTCTTACAGCTTTCTCGTTGAGTAGGCTTATTTTTTGTTATTTCTCAGATTTTACGAAAAGCTTTGTTCATATTGTTACGGGGAGTATTTCTTCGGTTGTCACTGGTCGAGGTAACACTGCACGCAGTGCACACGAATACAGGCCAACAGGGCAGCTCTAGGCTCAGCCTCACAACAAACCTTGTCGTCTTCATCCATTAGATGTCAACGGCGCCCGTACCGGAGTGGTATTTCTATACCCGTGGCATTATCCCGGCTGGAAAAACATTGTTCCGGTGCCTATATTGGTCAGAAGGGCGTGCCACCATTGTAGAGCTTTAAGCGAGAAACATGCACGATGTCAGTTCTGGATGTAGCAGTTGGTGAGTTGGTTGTCTGGGAAATATGGAAAAATCCTAGGTGACAGGTGTCACTTGGCGCAGGATTCGGTAGAACCCAACGTATCGCGATGAAAGCTTCTCGCAGAGGTCAACACGACAACATGGGAGCCACAGTAGAACGAGAGGTCTCGGAGGAAATCAGAGATCTCGGAGGCGATCAGAGCACGGGTGATGGCATCTTGAGCGTATGAAGTGGTGGATAGTGGGTCAGGCGGAAGCAGGGTGAGTAAAGGTAGCAACGAACCACGACCAAATATAAGATAAAATGATGAGTGCCCGGCAGGTTCATGACGCGACAAGTTGCAGGCGAAGGCGACGGACCGAAGGGCAACGTCGCAATGCGTGTGGTTGTCAGAAACGTACGTAGAAAGCATGTCCGTCAGTGTGCGGTTGAGGCGTTCGGTAAGTTCAGTAGCCTGAGCGTGGCAAGAAGTCGTAACGTTGTGATGAATAGCACAAGATCGAAGTAGGTCGTCAAACACACGAGACTGGGAGCAACGACCACGGCCTGTGAGTAAGTGACAAGCGTTAAGTAAGGCGTCACTGCCGACTACGTCGCTACGAGATGGCACGTGCTCGACAGCTGCCTTTGCGAAGAGGAGGAACATCGAATAAATAATGAGGGACGCGTGTTTCCATCAATGTGTCTTAACTGATATGCACGACACAACATATTTTGGCGACTACGGTTTACGAGCCCATGTGCTACCGGTATGACCCTCATCTTCGTACTCGTGTGCCTGTCGACCTATAAGATCAGTACTTCTGGAGTACAAACACCGCCGGTTCCTGTCGTCACCTAAACACCCGGTCATCCCTTGGGAGCAATGGATCCAAGCATTGAGGAATTACATGGTTGCTTAGGGTGCCTCGCACCTACCTGCCATTTGTCGGAAGGTGATTCTGCTAAAATGATTCTGTTTAAGGTGTAACCTTAAGAGACAGGAAGAGAGCAGAGTGGGTCAGGGAACAAACGGGGGTTGAAGATATCATAGTTGAAATCAAGAAGAAATGGATATGGGCCGGGCACGTAGCACGTCGGCAGGATAACCGGTGGTCATTAAGGGTAACTGACTGGATTCCAAGAGATGCCAAACGCGTGAAGGGGTGACAGAAAATTAGATGGGTAGATGAGATTAAGAAGTTTGTAGTGTAACATGGTAGGGCGCAGACAAGAACGCCAGCGAAAGAAGAAGACGAAGACGGTTGTTGTTGGTGCTCGCGCTTGCTCGGCTTGGACCGCTGATCGCTTCAGCTGCTGCAATCTTCTAATAAACGCGTTACTGCCTCAACGTTAAACGCATACCATCAAGTGGTGGAGAGTGCTGGTTCTGTTCTCCATCCTGGAACTCCGCAGCCGGACTCTACTTTCCCCTTCAACAATGCCGAACGATGCTACCACACCCCAAGCTGCCCGCTGTCCCGGTGTTCCAAGAGAGCGGGACCCCGTCATTTTCAGCGGTACTGATGAGCAAGACGTCGAGGACTGGCTCTCTTCTTATGAACGAGTGAGTGTCAACAACAGGTGGGATGACAACGACAAACTTGGCCGCGTCCACTTCTACCTGAGAGGAGTAGCGGAACTCTGGTTGAACAACCACGAGGCTGAGATTTCCAACTGGGCCTCTTTCAAAACGACCTTCGCGGACGTATTTGGCCGACCAACCGTGCGCAAGCTCCGCGCAGAACAGCGCTTGCGTGATCGCGCCCAACTGGCTGGCGAGTGCTTCACTTCGTATATTGAGGACGTCGTAGGTCTCTGCCGCCGCTTCAACCCTGTCATGTCCGAAGCCGATAAAGTCAAGCACATCTTGAAGGGCATTGAGGACGATGCGTTCCACATGCTTGTGGCGAAAAACCCTGAAACAGTCGCAGACGTCATTCAGCACTGCCAGTGCTACGATGAGTTGCGAAAGCAGCGCATTTCCACGCGACGTCCTAGTTCGGACATGCCCAGCACGTCAGCAGCGACCGTTGGCGCAATATCTTCGGACCCGGCTGTCCTGACACAGCACATTCAGCAGTTTATCCGAGAGGAAGTGGCTCGCCAATTGTCTCTGGCGCCCTTTCTCCCAGGCAATACTCATGGGCTCACTTCATCGCTGCGACAAACCATCGAAGAGCAAGTCTCCGAGGCACTACCGCCCACGTACCAGCCACCGCCTGTATCCGCGCCCCTCACCTACGCTGACGTCGCGAGAAGGCAGCCACATGCGCTGCCACCCATCGCGGACACCGCTCCCCAAACAAACGCATTTTACGCAACGCGGGCGCCGGCAGGCCCGCACGTTCCTCTTTATCGCCGTCCTGCAACGCCTTCCAATAACCCTTGGCGCACATCGGATAACCGGCCAATCTGCTACTACTGTTGTCTACCCGGCCATGTTGAACGGTTCTGTCGCCGGCGCGTCCCTCGTCCAGGTACCATCGATGACAGCTACAGCTACGTCCGCCCAGAGCCACCACAGTCAATGCCTCCACACGCTACTTCATACACCTCTTCATCGAACCGCCGCGCCTTCAAACCACGTCGATCGCCCTCCCCGCGGCGACGTTCGCTTTCACCTATGGTTCGTCGACCACCACACGCCCAAACGGAAAACTGACCATCGCAGTTCCGGAGGCAAGAACTGCGCCGCTGTCGAACTCTACAAGGCCTCGTTCTCTACCTGCCAACGAAATTTCTGTGAACGTTGGTGGTGTTGCCGTGCAAGCATTAGTCGATACTGGAGCTGCTGTATCTGTATTGAGTGAAGCAATGTGCCGCAAGTTAAAAAAATTACGATTCCGCTTTCTGGCGTCTCCCTGCGCACGGCAACCGCGGATCACGTAAAGCCTTCTATGACGTGCACGGCTCGGCTACTCATTCAGGACGTTTTCTATGTGGTCGAATTCGTTGTCTTTTCGCAGTGCTCGCACGACGTCATATTAGGCTGGGACTTCCTTTCCACACATCATGCCGTTGTTGACTGTGCCCATGCCGAGCTAGAATTATCAGCGATCGCCGAAGTCGATTCTTGCAAGTCTTCTTTTTCTCGTGTCCTCGTCGCCGCGGACACGGACATCCCACCTTTGTCTTCTGTTCTTGTGCCGATCTCCTGCGACTATGCTCCCTTCTCTAGCGCCATGTTCACGCCATCAGCAGACTTTGCCTCTCGCAAGAACTTCATTCTTCCCTTTGCTCTTCTCACGATCGTCGACTCTTGCGCAACCATTTATGTGACGAACCTGCTTTCGGTCCCCGCCACATTATTTCGCGGAGAGTGTATAGGCCGACTTGAGGACATTGATTTTGTTTGCGCCAGTCAAATGCCCGATCGCACGACAAGCCTCCAGGTCGACAGTGTCAATTCCGTTACCACGTCCGATGCATCCTCCCTGGACGTCTTCCTTCCATCAATTGATTCGGAACTTCCTGTTGCTCAACGGACCCAACTTTTGCAGCTCCTCGACCGCTTTCGGACGTCTTTCGACTACAAGCAACCCACTTTAGGCCGAACATCTGCAATCGTTCATCATATTGACACCGGCACCCATGCACCCCTGCGCCAGCGTCCATACCGGGTCTCTCACGCTGAACGCCGTTATTGACGACCAGGTGACCTATATGTTTAATCGTGGCGTCGTACAGCCGTCCCACAGCCCTTGGGCCTCCCCTGTGGTGCTCGTTAAAAAGAAGGACGGTAGCATCCGATTCTGTGTTGATTATAGGCGCCTTAACAAGATCACGCGCAAAGATGTTTATCCGCTCCCCAGAATCGACGACGCTCTCGACTGTTTGCAAGGGGCAGAGTTCTTTTCATCACTGGATCTTCGATCGGGTTACTGGCAGGTACCTATGGATGAAGCTGATCGCCCCAAAACTGCGTTCGTGACTCCCGACGGCTCGTACGAGTTTAACGTGATGCCGTTCGGCCTTTGCAACGCCCCTGCCACTTTCGAGCATCTTATGGACAACACACTTCGAGGTCTTAAGTGGCAGACGTGCCTTTGCTATCTGGACGACGTCGTCGTTTTTTCAAAGGACTTCGATACCCATATTCTGCGCCTCGCTAGTGTCCTAGAATGCCTCACACATGCTGGGCTCCAACTGAATTTGAAAAAGTGCCATTTTGCCGCCCGGAAGCTCACCATCTTGGGGCATGTTGTCAGCAAGGACGGTGTTCTACCCGACCCCACGAAGCTCCGCGCCGTCGCCGAGTTTCCCAAGCCGTCAACACTGAAAGAACTCCGGAGCTTCATAGGCCTATGCTCGTATTTTCGGCGATTCGTCCGTAATTTCGCCTCCATAATGGCTCCTTTAACACGCCTACTTGCTGACAGCCAAGGTGTCACAGCATGGTCTTCCGCTTGCGACGACGCATTCGCGAAATTACGTCATCTACTGACATCACCACCGATTCTTCGTCACTTTGACCCATATGCCCCTACCGAAATCCACACGGATGCCAGTGGAGTCGGCCTTGGCGCTATTCTTGCTCAACGCAAGTCTGGCTTCGACGAGTACGTCGTTTCTTACGCCAGCCGCACTCTCACCAGAGCTGAAGAGAATTATTCGGTCACAGAAAAGGAATGTCCAGCCATCGTGTGGGCAATCACGAAATTTCGACCTTACGTATATGGCCGCCCATTTGATGTCGTGACTGATCACCACGCCCTCTGCTGGTTATCGTCACTCAAAGACCCATCTGGTCGTCTAGCTCGTTGGGCGTTACGTCTCCAAGACTACGACATCCGTGTCGTCTACAGGTCAGGCCGCCGACATTCAGATGCCGACGCTCTTTCCCGCTCTCCTCTTCCCCATGAATACGGAACTGCGTCCGTTTCCAGCTACGATTCTGCGTCACTTACATACGCTGACATGCCATCTGAGCAGCGCCAGGACCCTTGGATAGTCTCTATCATGGAGTTCCTGTCTCGGCCATCACCACCTACCGCCACTCGTTCGCTGCGACGCACAGCTCGACATTTCACCGTACGCGACGGGCTCCTGTACCGCCGCAACTACCTATCTGAGGGCCGCAAATGGCTGCTGGTGATTCCTCGCCAGCTACGGGCCGATATCTGCGCCTCCTTTCACGCGGATCCCCAGTGCGGCCACGCCGGCGTAATAAAAACGTATGCACGCCTCCGGCTGCGGTACTACTGGCGTGGAATGTACCGCTTTGTCCGACAGTACGTACGCTCGTGCTCCAAGTGTCAACGCCGGAAGAGCCCAGCGCACACAATCACTGGACCACTACAGCCGTTGCCTTGTCCCTCCCGGCCCTTTGATCGCATCGGCATAGACCTGTATGGCCCCCTTCCCTACACACCTGACGGGAACCGCTGGGTGATTGTCGCTATTGATCACCTGACACGCTATGCTGAAACTGCAGCGCTGCCAGAGGCCACATCACGTGAAGTCGGCTTATTCATTCTTCAAAAACTCGTTCTTCGCCACGGCGCACCTCGCGAGCTACTCAGCGACCGCGGACGTACGTTCCTTTCTGAAGCCGTGCAAGCCCTCCTTCGTGAATGCAACGTTGTGCATCGGACAACCAGCGCGTACCATCCCCAAACCAACGGAATGACTGAGCGCTTTAACCGCACACTGGGTGACATGCTGTCCATGTACGTGTCCGCTGACCACACCAACTGGGACCGCATACTACCCTTTGTTACGTACGCCTACAACAGCGCCACTCAGTCTACGACAGGATTCTCTCCATTCTTCCTTCTTTACGGCCGTGAACCTTCCTCGTTTATGGATACCATTCTTCTGTACCGCCCGGACGCTTCAGAATCCACGACTTTATCTGAAGTCGCCAATTATGCCGAGGAATGCAGACAACTCGCGCGTTCTTTAACCGCCCAAGACCAAGCGCGCCAGAAGGACCGTCACGACGTAAACCTGCCTACTCCGTCATATTCGCCTGGAACGTTGATGTGGCTTCGCGTTCCCTCCTCTGCTCCTGGCCTTTCCACAAAGCTACTGCCTAAGTACGAAGGCCTCTACCGCGTCCTACGTCAAACATCCCCAGTCAACTATATTATTGAGCCTGTTCAATCATCTACGGACCGCCGTCGTCGCGGCCGCGAGACTGTTCACGTCGATCGACTGAAGCCGCACTATGACCCACCAGTTGTACCTGTTCCTTAGGTCTCCAGGATGGCTCCTTTTCCGCGGGGGAGTGATTTGTAACATGGTAGGGCGCAGACAAGAACGCCAGCGAAAGAAGAAGACGAAGACGGTTGTTGTTGGTGCTCGCGCTTGCTCGGCTTGGACCGCTGATCGCTTCAGCTGCTGCAATCTTCTAATAAACGCGTTACTGCCTCAACGTTAAACGCATACCATCAGTAGGTATAACGTGGCAGCAGAAAGCACAGGACCGGGTTGATTGGCGGAACATGGGAGAGGCCTTTGCCCTGCAGTGGGCGTAGACAGGCTGATGATGATGATTATATTATTCTGCTCAACTGTTTGGGCTTTAAAAGACAACGCATCCTCGAGACTCCGACGGCAACAGACGACCCAGTGCTTGCGGCTTCGAGCACCCCGGAAGGGACGTTGGCGTCTCCTAGTCCGGATGACTTCGACCACGCCATCGCGATGCTAGAAGGTCTTTCAAAGCGCAAGGTGAACGTCGCTGCAGCGCGTCACCGCTTTCATCGACGTACAGAAGGCAAAGGTGAGTTACAAAGCCGAATTACATCACCGCACTGAGAACTTTGGTAGGAGCCTGCGATTTCGGTGACTTGGCGGACGACATGAAACACGACCAGATTATACAAAAACGACGAGCGAGTATTTACGTGAGCGCCGCCTTGTGCTGGAAGAGTCCCTTACGCTTTCTAGAGCCCTCACTATTGCGAAACAGCACGATCAGGCGACAAGTGAAGCGAGAGAACGTTCCCGGAAGGAATCCCGAGATCATCGTATTAAAAATAGTTCATACCAGAGAGAGAAGCATTATAGTACGTGTACATACTATAATACGCAAAGTAAACTTTGCCGATCTTTCAAAGAGCAGGAATGTTATCGTTGTGGTTTTTCGGAGCACCTTGCAAATACCTTTCAGTGCTAGGACAAGGCACAAAAGTGTCGAAACTGTGACGAAACTGATCATTTGGAAAAGGTGTGCAAATCGCTACGAAAGCTCGACAAAAATGCACAGCGTGTCGCTGAGGATCACAATACAGCTGACCCAGACGATCACCCAAGTGTCTGTCAAATCTGGAGCCGTAAAAAGGGAATTTGCGCAGTGTAGAAAATTAAAGGAATTTGCGTCATTCTTGATGGACACACGTCGATCGGTTTCAGTCCTGACTGCAGACCTCTACCAACGCCATTTTTCTAAAGTGTATCCCCTGATGTCTACTTCCCTTCAGCTCCTCGATTATTCCAAGTCCGCAATTCCTATCCAAAGATGCTTCATTGCTTCGGCATCATTTCGTGGTCGACGCGCTTTATCTTACTGTACGTTGTGCCTGGAAGAAACAACCATTCCTGGTCTTGACGGTATCGCGGCTCTCAACATGAAGGTTCAAGGGTCACCGCTTAAGTGGTTAAGACGCAAGAAACTCCTATGCTGGCTCCGGAATTACGACCCGAATTCGAGTACCTATATTCAGAAGAGCTGGGAACTGTCAAAGATTTCTTTCACAAGGCCAGAGTTCACGAGTCTGTTCAAGCAGTGGCCAGCAAGCTGAGACGCCTAGCACTTGTCATTCGCGTGCGAGTCTCGGCGGAAGTACAAAATGTAGACCTCCAGAGCATCAATGAGCGCGTCGACTCGTCATAGTGGGTGTCACCTATTTCGCTAGCTGGGAAAAAAGATGGCTCGATGCGCATGTGCATTGACGTACGGGAGTCATACAAAGCTGTAGTAGTGGGCAATTTTCCTCTGCAACAAACTGAAATCTCCTGAACAGCTCTGCTTGGGCACAGCGATTCCCGAAGCTTGACTGATGCTTCTGCACCACCAATTACCATTCAATCCTGAGAGCCGTGATCTTACTACGTTCATAACTCATGACGGACTCTTTCGCTTCAAGAGGGTTTGCTTCGGACTGGCATCGGCTCCCTCAGCATTTGAAAAGATGATGCATATGATCCTCAAAGAGTGAAAATGCGTCTTATTCTACAGGGCGTTCAAAATAACTTTTATGGTTTTCTTAAAATTGCAGCACTGGGAGGTACGTGGAAGCCACCTTTGCAGATAAGTTTTTATCCGGAGGGGGGGGGGGGCAAAAGGTGTAGCAATAATTGTTGGTGTCAGCTGCTCAAATAACTAAGATTGAATAAGGAACGTTTTAATGAGTGCAGCAAGCGGGCACATTTGTATTGAAAAGTTTGAGGCAGTAGCGTTTCTACACAATTCCACTTGGAAGAGTTCTTCTAGCATGTTTGTGCACCCAGATATCTCCTGCAAATTTTAACTGCGGTTTCCATCATTACTCAAGCAAGACTCTGAGCACTGGCCCAAAGCTCCTCCGCGATGTACGGCGGCAGTTGCGTGCGGCGTTTATGGTAACGACGGGTCGAAGGCGCAGGTTACCCTTTTGCTACCGGCTGGCGATAGCAAGCAATGACTGCTCGCCACATCAGGGGAGGAGCACTGCGCCGATCCTCACCGTCTTGCATGCTTAATAATGCAAACCGCAATTAAACTTCGCAGGGGGATATCTCGGGGCACAGACATGCTAGAAATGTTTCACAAGTGGAAATGTATAGAAACGCTATTGCCTCCAACTTTTTCAATACAACATGCCCGCTTGCGACGCTCATTAAAAAGTTCAGTATTCAATCTGAGTTAATTGGGCGTCTGACAGTGATAATTATTGCCTCATTTTGTGTCCTCGTGGACACATAACTTACCTGCAAAGGTTGTTTTCACATTCTTCCCAGTGCTGAATTTGAACATAAGCATCAAGCTTAAACTTGAACGCCCGGTATATCGACGACATAATCGTGTTGGATGCGCCCTTGATAATCATTTGGAGAATTTGCGCGCTGATTTGAAACGGCAGTCTGATGTGGGCCTCAGGCGCAATCACAAATGTGTTTTTGACGTCGCAGAGATGACTTATTTAGGTCGTGTTGTCAGCGCTAGAGAGTTATTCCAACTTATGTCCTCCACCGAGGCGATAATCAAGGCGCCATCACCTAAAAACTTCAACTAACTCCGTTCGATGCTGCGACTAGTAGGTTTCTACTCCAAGTTGATTCCTCATTTTTCTGACGTTGTGGGGTCAATGCGCTCCTTGCTTCGAGGAAATGCGCTTCTCGTTGAGACTGCGGCAGCAGAGAGCAGTTTGGAGCGGTTGAAAGTCGTACTAACATATTGCGAAGTGCTTCATGTCTTCGATCCTCACTTACCTGTGCACGTTACGACTAGTGCCTGCGGACATGTATTTGGTGCAGTACTTCATCACGATAACAGAACCTCACTGCAAACTGTCGTGTTAGCCTCACGTACCCGGCAACGGCATGAACGGCAATACTCAGTTCGCGACCGTGAGGCTCTTGCCTGCGTCTGGGCTGGCGGAGATTGGCGCGTTTACCTGTGGGGGAGACCTTTCATCTTACGTACAGATTAGGAGGCGTTAAATGCGCTCCCTTAGACAAAACGCACAGGCCACCGTCCAATAAGAATAGCGCGCTGGTCCTCACGGTTGCTGTGCTACAACTACACCGTGGAATACAGGAAGGTTAGCGGAAAGGTCGTGGCTCATGCGCTGTCCCGGCTGCCCGTGCGGAGTTTAATCCACGATGTACCCGAAGAAGAATTCATATGCCTCCTGTCTCCGGTAGTTACTATGCAAGATATTTAAGAAGCAGGTGCGAACGACCAGGCTATTTCTCAAGTTAAGCATTTCACTACTACTTCTTGGCCTGACAAGGAATCTTTGTCAAAAGAGCTGCTGGCTTACTTGAATGTGCGAGCTGAAAGGATATTCTGTGCCGGGGTGACAGGATTGTCATGCCAGCGACTATGACACGTCGTTTTAAGGATCTGGTCCCCATGAGACACACCCAGGCATTAGTCGCAACAAAGCTCGTCTGAGAGAGTCTCTTGGTGGCCATGCATGGATAGTCAAATTGAAGAACTTGTGCGCACATGTGTCATTTGCCAGTCTTGTGACAAGTCTGCGAGCACAGCCGCAACGCCAATGCAACCCGTTCCTGTTCCTGATAGAACCTGGTAAAAAGTTGCTATCGACATCGTGGGTCCTTTCACGCAAGCTTCAGCCGACTGTTGCTTTGCCGTTACAGCTATTGACTTCTACAGGAACTGGCCATGCGACCACGTCTACAGCGATAAAATCTTGAGGTGAACTTCTTGCACGAGAAGGATACCCACGTGGTCTCGTATCCGATCATGGGCCACCGTTTTGGTCAGCAAATCATGACTAATTTTTAACAGATCGTGGAATCATGTATTACAACTCTTCTGTGTTCTACCTCCAAGCTAACAGCTTGGTGGAAATGTTTAACAGGGTATTGAGGTCATATGTAGAACTGGTCCTGCTTCAACGCAGTAATATAAGCACAGCCATGCTCGATTACTTGCAAATATATCGCTGTACGCCTCAGGCGACTACTGGAGCTGTGCCCGCTGTTGTTCATGAATGCCAACCTCGCACAAGATTCGATATAGTGGGAATGCCTGACCAAGACTTCAGCATGGACCCGTATAGGGCGCTTGAGTAGTTGCAAAAGCACGTACAAAAAACGAAATGAGGTCGTACAGCTATGTAGATGAAATACGCGGAGCCAAGGCACCCAACTTCGTTGTTCGTGATACATGTGGGTTAAGCTATCTACAGTTCCTGGGAAGATGTCTTCACAGTTTTCCACGCCCAATAGGATCATTGAAAAGCGTACACCGTACTACTCTGACGCAGCAAATATGGTTAATGTTGACCGTGGCAAAAAGTATTGCCAGAATCAAGGAAAAAGTTTCTTCCAGAAGCCAGGGTACCTACGGCGGTCCCATAGGCTAGCGAGCAAGCACAAAGCAGCATCCAATTTGGCTCAGAACGCAACGGAGTGCCGGGGGTATGCTGGTTGCTTGTATTCACAGCACCAAATAGTATAAGGCTAGCGCCAAGCTATATTGAGTCCCTCGCCGAGCACCCCGATTCATCACCGAGTGGACTTCCGCACAAAATAAAGTGCGTGAAACAACAGAGAAAAACCGCGTGGATGGTTGTCTCTCACTTATATGATGTAACAGCATAAGCTTACTATAAAAAGGACTAATTAAGGGCTCGGAAACTGCAATCAAATTAGTTGATCTTTAAAAGATGGGCAAAGCGGCTCACATCGGTGAGCGGCTGCGAACGGCTCAGCTCCCTTAAGAGAACCGGCTCAGTTTAACGGTTCACCGGTTCACTTGATACTAAGAGGGAGAGGAGGCAAGAGGGAGGACACTGACCTCTCTCTCCCTCCTGGAATTTAGAATACTTTTTCTATGCTGGCAGCTTGATAGAAACGGTGCCTGCGCTGGTCGCTGCTGAATGCTTGCCCCTCGCCCATGGCCCCCTTTTCCAAAAGTTCTGCAGACGCTCTTGAGCGCCACGTGCTTCCGCGAGCCTCGACAAGCCAATCTTTCACACCACACCTCTCGCTTTAACGGGTTCTGAAACCAGGACATGTTATGCCATTCTGCGGGGACCAGCAGATTGACGCGCCATCTGGGAGCAGTGATACAAAACACAAGATCGCGTGGCGCCGCTCTGCGTACGCTTCTCCATAATACTGACTCTAGAGGAAAAGCTGGGCCGCGAGACTGCTAACGCTAAAAACGCTGACGTCTTGGAACGTTGTGATTGTTGCCGTCACATTACTTTAACAATGCGCCAAAAATAGCGCTCTACAACGCTCGCAATACTCGCCATATCAGTCCTAAAGAAGCATTTCCGCAATTAAAACAGTGCAGATATTCTTTCGTATTTATTTCAATACTTTTAGGAAAGAATACAGTTGTTTATGCAATTTACTGTGCGCGGAAAAGGAGCGTTTCCAGGCTGGTTGAGTAGATGGCGCCATCATATCAACATCAACATTCGAGAGTACACGAGTGTGTGCTTTCGGCTTATCGCGCCGGTTTGCACGTCGTGTTACAGACCCTGAAACTTCCTTTACGTTGTGTATATCGTAGTTGTCATAGTGCCCCTCGTGTGCATTTTCTGTGGCCCCGTACCAACAACTCGACTTTTCATGTGACAGCTCTTTATTTAGGAGCGAAGCTCCTTGGGCCCGCACGCCGCCGTCGCCGTCGAAGCTGCCTGCAATATAGATGCGGCGCTGGCGCAAAAAGACAATGAAACGCCGCACGCACCACGCAAGAAAAGGAAAAAAAGAAGGTGCAGGGCGCGCGCTGCGCAAAAAAAAATAAATAAAACGCGCGGCAAAATAAACAGTTTCAAAACATAAAGTTGTTTGCGTCCCATTTCTTAGGAGCTTCGCTCATCCGTTGTATTCGTACACAAAACTGCTGATCTTTTTTTTCTTCCAAGCTGACCACTTCTGTGCAAACCAGGATGAACTGCAAGGAAGAAAGAGACAAGCACTGAAAGTTATGTACGAACTAAGCGCAACCGAAGTTTTTCTAAGTCTTTTTAACGGCGATAAAACTTCGTGTGCAGTGTAACTTTAGTTCTGATTGAAGCTTTCGGGTGACGTCTCACTCACATTCTCCGCTGCATGCTGCAATCGACATTTTTCTGCTTTATGGCTCTCTGTGCTGAAGTACGGCAGCAATGAGCTGAAGAAGAATACGGATGCAGGTGTCTCCTCATTGCAAGTCGAAGCACTGCGCGACCACGGCCCACGCACCTTGCTTCGAGCTGCGAATCCGTCGAGTGACCCTTGTGCCAGCGAACGGAGAAACTCTATTTGTTATGCATTATTGGTAGGGCGTGCCTAGTAAAAACCATACACAAACAGGTTTAAATTTTCACCTTTTCCCCTTCCTTAAAGTGTGATGAAATAAACGCTGGCACAACACTTTCCAATCTCGCTTGAACGCACCGAGTTCGTGCCGCCTCTCTGCGCGCCCTCCCGTCGCTAGGCCTCTCCTTCCGCCGGCTGCGGGATATGCCGCGCTCCTGCCAATACAACAACACCCACGTCAAGCTTCACTTGCTTCCATATTCGCAATTGAGGAAGGGCTCCTGATTTTTCATTGATTGTTGCCGCATTACCTGGAAACTTGTCGACCAGTATCGGCACGGCGTCTTTCACCTTCTTTAATATATTCGCCAGCGTCTACGACGGCCCAAAAGAACGCGCATCTGGCGACCACCGAAACTAGCGTGCGGGATTAAGTTTTCGCAAAATCGTATTGTTCCTGATGCGTACAATATCCACGTCGACATTGCATCTTGTTGCAGAGAAGGCTTTTATTCCACCACCCACAAATACTTCACCGAAACCTTTACAAAACGGGCTATCGGTCTACGTTTCCCTTGTTTTGCCGGTACAACGCATTCATATTGTTAACTTACATTTTTTTTCTTCTAGCGGGACTGTTTAGCACAGCGAGTAACAGACTCGCTTTCGGAATGTGGGGTCCTAAGTTCGATAGGCAGCACCACCAACAAAGCTTTTTTAGGGGCGAAGCTCCTTAGGGTGCGGGTCTGTCCCTCCTCTGTAGTAGTAGTAGTAGTAGTAGTAGTAGTAGTAGTAGTAGTAGTAGTAGTAGAAGTAGTAGTAGTAGTAGTAGTAGTAGTAGTAGTAGGTAGCCACCTCTAGTTCTTGGAGTATGCCGGCCGCGGCGGCTGCATTTTCGATGGAGGCGAAAATGTTTGAGGCCCGTGTACTTAGATTTAGGTGCTCGTTAAAGAACCCCAGGTGGTCGAAATTTCCGGAGCCCTCCACTACGGCGTCTCTCATAATCATATGGTGGTTTTGGGACGTTAAACCCCAGATATTATTATTTATCTAGTTCTTGGAGTGTTCACTAGATGGTGCTGTCGTAGCCACCTCTAGTTCTCAGAAAGATCCCTAGATGGTGCGGAGACGTTCGCTGCCGGGGCATGTCAGGTGGCTGTCAGGCAGGATGGACGTGTTTTTCGAGAGCTCCGGAACGACAGCGACATATAAGTGTATTTGCATGATTTGAGCTTGCCTCTGTCTGTAGCTTTCTATAAGGCGTTAGCGTAAAGCCTGATTGGGTTTATTAGTTTGTATATTTTTTATTACTTTGTATATTTTTTTGTGTATTACTTTCTACTGTTTTTTTTTCTGCCACCACGTGGCTTAGGTCCGCGCGTAGACTGAGCACGTGCACGCACAAGTGCCTTGAAGTGTAGCGTGTTCATTGATTTTGGGGTTCCTTTTGACTTAGGGTACTGTATTTAGTACGCCGTGATTATTTGTGACAGTTTTCTAATACGTGGGTATCAGTGAACAGATCTAGCGATGGTCAAAAAGACCGTAAAATGTTCAGGGTGCGGGGTAAGTTGGAAGATGGAAGTTTGTGCGGACGAGAAGGCAGAAGAAGCTGACGCCAAGTGCAGACAATGCGAATTCGAGTAGAAAATGGAGAACATGATGGCTGTCCAGAGTGGGCTCATGACGAGAATCTCGGAGCTGGAGAATGCGTTGGCGACAGAGCGAGAAAAGACGAAGGCCATGGGAGAAAGGCTCCGGTCAGCCGAGGAGGGCCTATCGAAGGTCGTCAAAGGGAACAAAGAAGACGCAGGTGACGGTGGAAGGATTAGGGCGACGACCCCCCGTGCGGGAGAGGCGAAGGGAACAGCAGGCATGGCAAATGCAGGTGCAGTGGTCACAGGGCCCACCTTCCGAGAAGTAGTTTTGAGGGAGGGAGGGAACAAAGCCGCAGCCGTGACTCACGCTAGTCACCCAGACAGCAGCCAGATGCAGGATACAGAAGGAATGTCTGAGCGGGTCATTATTGCCGGTGACTCAAATTTAGCCCGATGCGCAGAGGCAATCAAAGAAAGGGTGAAAGGAGATAAGAGAGTCTCGATAGGGACATTCCCAGGACATACGCTGGGGACAGTCATGAGGCAAGCGAGTGAAAAACTCGCAGCTAAAGCTCACAGACGTAACCTCGTGGTAATTGCGGCAGGGCTAAATGACGTGTTGAATGAAGAATCGTCAGGACTAGCGACGACCTTGGTGAAAGGGGTCGATAACATGCGCACCGTGTCCCCCCAGGTGCAAATTGTAGTATGCACAATACCGGAAGTACCAGTGCGCAATATCAACTTGCAAAGAGCGGTTGTCGACGCAAACAAAGAGGTATGGCGAATTAGTCGAGAGAAGGGTTTCGAGGTAGTGGATATAAACAGGGAGGTGCACAGGTGGGGCGGTTTCCAAAGAGACAGAATTCACTTCGATAAGAGGCTTGGTCATGAGGTGGGCTGGCGGCTGGCAGGACGCGCAGTAGCTTTTTTGGGGGGCACGCGGGCCCTTCAGAGTCCGGGGTAGCTAGTAACAGGGAAAACAACCAGGACTCTTTGACAGGTAGTATTGGGAAAAACCAGAAAAAAGGTAAAAGAAAAAGGGATAAGGCGCGTGTTGCAATTAGTTACATAAACATGCAGGGTGGCAGAAAAAAGGCAAAATGGTTAGAGATTGAGGAGCAGTTAAACAAAGAACAGATAGGCGTTTATGCGGTTACAGAAACACACCTTAGAGACTTGGAAGAGCCACCACATATTGAAAATTATGTTTGGGAAGGGTGCAACAGGATCATATCAGAAAGGAAAGGTGGGGGTGTAGGAATGCTAATTCACCGCGGCGCCAAATGGGTTAGAGTGAAACAGACGTGTTCAGAGCACCTCTGGGTTTTGGGCACAGTAGGTGGAAAGAAAACGTGGCTAGGGGTTGCCTACTTGTGGACGGGAAATAACTGCAGAGAAAAGAATCAGGAGATAGTGGATTGCATGAGTGAGGATATTAAGGAATTTGGTAATGGGGCCGAAATCATCCTTCTAGGGGACATGAATGCCCACATACACGACCTTGACGGATATTCAGACACCAATGGGAAGTTATTACTAGATCTCTGCGAGCAACATAGTCTGGAGATAGTTAACACGGGGCCTAAATGTGACGGCCAGATCACGTGGGAAGTCGGAAACAAACAGTCAAGTATTGATTATTGTCTCATGTCTGAAGGAATTTATCACAAACTGAGAGAAATGAGAATAGACGAGGAAGGGATTAAAAGCTTGGGTAGTGATCATAAACGAATAACATTACAAATGGGATATAAAACTGGAAATGAGAGCATAGAATCAAAGTCTGGCACCTCGTATTTAAATGACAAACAAATAATAAATATAGCCACAAGAGTCGAGGAAGAAGTAGGCAAAATACCAGGCAAGGACTGGGAGTACAGTGAGCTATTAGATCTAATGACGAAAGAGATAGGGAGAGAGAAGAAAACTATTTGCTGGAAAGGAAAGAGGAAGCCAAAAAGTTGGTGGAACAAGGAAATCCGGGAAGCGATCGAGAAGCGGCGTGAAGCATCACGGAATCATAGAAGGGCAAAAAAGGACAAGCGACCGCAGGACGAAGTCAACGAAATATGGGAAATATATCTAGAGAAAAAATCCATTGTACAGAAATTGGTCGAGGCAAAAATTAAAGGCGAAAGTGAACGCTGGGTGACAGAGATTCACGAAAAAAAGGAGGCCGCACCTAGGATATTTTGGAGCCACATAAAGGCGCTAGGTAGGAAGTCTGTCACAACGCAACAACATATTCTCGATGAAGGAGGAAATCAATTGGAAGGGTACGAAGCGCTAGGTTACATTCGAAAGGTAACAGCCGATTCGTTTAAAAAGAGCGTCCAGGGGATTTCCCCGGTGAGTAAAAGTGTGGCGGAGAGAGCAACCGAGGAAGAGCTAGTGCTGGAGAATTTCAATTGGAAAAAGGCTGAAGGAAAAATTCCAAAGCGCACTGCCGCGGGTTTAGATGGGATTCCCGTTAGCCTCATTAACGAACTAGGAAATAGCACTAAAGAAGCACTGCTGAAAGCTGTAGAAAAATGCTTAAAGGACAGGCAAATACCGGATAGTTGGCGAAAAGGTAGAATGAACTTAATCTATAAAGGCAAGGGAGAAAAGGATAACATTCGCTCGTATAGACCACTAACCATTACATCGGTACTATACAGGTTGGCGATGCAAGCAGTAAAAATGAAAATAGAAAAGTGGGCAGAACACAACGATATTTTGGGACAACTCCAGAATGGATTTCGAGTCGACAGGCGGTTAGACGATAACCTGTTTGTTCTCACTCAGTGTATAGAAATATCTAAAATAGAAAATAGGCCCTTGTACATGGCTTTTCTAGACATCACTGGGGCGTACGACAACGTTAATCAGGAAATTTTGTGGGATATATTGAAAGGAATGGGCATAGGCGACGACTGTATACAGCTTTTGAGGGAGATATACCGAGAAAATACAGTTTGCATAGAATGGGAAGGAATGAGTAGCAAAGAGAACGTTGAGATTAGCAAGGGGCTGAGACAGGGATGTCCTTTGTCCCCGCTGTTATTCATGCTGTACATGGTGAATATGGAAAAAGCGCTAGAAGGTAGCAACTTTGGTTTTAATCTGTCACACAAACAGGGCGGCGTGATGATTGAGCAGAAGCTTCCAGGATTATTTTATGCTGACGATATTGTCTTATTTGCTGACAGTCGAGAGGATATACAGCAGCTGGCGGATATATGCGGAAGGGAAGGGGAAGCTCTAGGACTAGGATTTAGTGTAACAAAATGTGGATTGATGGTATTCAATGACCCTTGTGATCAGGCGGTGTCAATACAGGGCCAAGAAATACCGAGGGTGAGCGAATACAAGTACCTCGGAGTATGGATAAATGAGGGTGACAGGTACATGGAGGTACAGGAAAAAGCCTCAGCAGCAAAAGGAAAGAGGAATGCTGCAATAATGAAGCACAGAGCATTGTGGGGATACAATAGGTACGAGGTGCTTCGAGGTCTGTGGAAAGGTGTAATGGTTCCGGGGCTTACTTTTGGGAACTCAGTGGTGTGCATGAGGGCAGAGGTGCAATCGGGAATGGATATAAATCAAAGGACTGTGGGACGCCTCGCGTTGGGTGCTCACGGGAAGACGACAAATGAGGCTGTAAAGGGCGATATGGGATGGGCAGGTTTTGAGGCGAGGGAGGCTCAGAGCAAAATAAGGTTCGAAGAAAGGCTAAGGAATATGAAGGAGAGTAGATGGGCAGAGAAGGTGTTCCGTTACTTGTATAGGAAGAGCGTGGACACACAGTGGAGAAAAAGAACTAGGAGGCTCACTAGTAAATATACGGCTGGTAGTGTAAGCAGTATGTCAACAAAGAGCGTTAAGCGAAAAGTCAGAGAGGCGGAGAGGATTTACTGGATGGCAGCTATGGAGAAAAAACCGGCTTTGAGTAACTACCGAAAGGGCAAAAATGAAATAAGGAGGGAGGCATTTTACGACAATTCAATGGGAAGCGCTTTACTGTTTGAAGCGAGATCGGGTTGCCTTAGAACGGGTAGTTATAAAGCGAGATTCAGTAAAGAAGAAGAACAATGCACGTGCTGCGGGGAAGATCAGGAAACGGCGGAGCATGTTCTGATTGAATGTGGAGACATCCACCCAGGTGTACGTTTGGGCACGAGCCTACATGACGCCTTGGGTTTTAGAGACAATGGAAAGCTGAACACACCCGCGATTGAAATAAGTAAGAGACGGTTAGAGTATTGGTGGCAGAAAACTAGAGAGAAAGGACAAAAATAAATAATGGGAAAAAAATAAGGACATTCTGCCGTAAAGGGCACAGAACGGAGCTGAAAACTTAAGGTTTTTTTTTCTTCTGGAGTAAAATAGTTTTAATTGAAGTAAAGACACTAGGCCAACGCTAAAAAAAAGAAGAGTAAAGGTTTTTTTTTTTTTCGAGCCTGGTGGCACACTTGTCACCGCCCCGTTATAAAGGGGACGCTCATAGCATCCATCCATCCATCCATCGTTGCAGACAAGGAGGTTTTAAAAAGTCTGAAGTGGACGCTTTCGCAACGCCTTGCCAGCGAAAGTGAAGCCAGCTTTTGCCTACCAAAGATGTCGGTAACATGCTCTTTTCTGGTGGTGCCTGTATGGAGATCAAATGGTTTGATCTGTTGGCGCAAACTCTACGTTAATTATAAAAGAAAAGATCGTTGTTGCTGACGAAAGTAATCCATCGAGAGGGGATTAGCGCCTTGATCTCCAGTAAAATTAGCGATGATTTCGAGACCTACTAGAGAAAACTAGTAACACAAAGGCATACTTGGAGCAGTATATGACCCGTAAAGGTTGACACATTAAACTCGTATGGCGTGCGAGGAAAACTCGCCCTTTCCTTCGCTGAACGCCGGTGGTTTATCGTGCCCCTACTAAGATGGCGGCCGCGGCCGCCATCTTTTGGTGGGTACGATAAACCATCGGCGTTCAGCGAAGGAAAGGGCGCGTTTTCCTCACACGCCACACGAGTTTAATGTGTCAACGGCCGCCATATTTTGGTGGGCACGGCTTAACTCTAGAACAATAATTGCCACTTCAGCAAATTTTTTAACCTCCTTGGTTGCAGATGCGTGCTCTAGTCCCCCCCCCCTCCCTCTCTCGCCTCGCGACGCCGACGCTCCGCGCTCGCTGCGTTGCACATGCGTGCTCCAATCCCCACACCCCCCTCTCTGTCGCCTCGTGAGGCCGATTCAGGCAGCGTCTGGTAGCGAGTTTCTTGATAGAAAAAACCGACTGCTCGCGCTGCACAACTGTTCACTCACCACCCATATATATAGGCACTGGATCTTGACCTCCAATGCAGTGCCTGTGTGAGATTTCTCCTGTTCGGGATTAAACAATAAAAATTCACAGCGTACATGTAAAATTAAAATGAGCTGCAAGTCGCCATGACTGTCATCGACCCTTTAGTATAAACGCGCCCGATCTCACGTCGTTGATGATGTACTGGGCAGAATTCACGGAAGATTCACATACAGCGCGTGTCATTGGTGGAAGGCAATCGTTCGATTTAGTGCGAGGACGTACGCTAGGGGTACCGTTGTAATGAAGGGACCACGTAAACCAACAGTACAATAAAAGTTTGATGTGTATTATATACACGGTGTTTCTCACGCGTTTACTTGACCATATACTCGTCGAATCACTCGGAGTATTCACGGTTTACCGATGATTCCCTCCGGAGCTTCGCCCCACTGATCATCATTCACCCTGTAGATATGCTGTGGATTTTTTTCCTTCATGTTTATTAAATGCGAAGCATTTCTTAGCGAACCTCAGTGACTTTGGCCATTTCTATCTACGTATCTATCTATCTATCTCTCTATCTATCTAGCCGCCTACGTCTGGGCGCTCTCCTGGTCGTCTCCATCACTTGTAATATACCAAAATTGGCATAGCAGGGGATCAGTGTATAACGAGCAGGATTATCTGGTCATGACATGAATAACGCAAAATACATGCCGCGTACGTTATGAAAACCTTTCTCTCAGTCACGTGTGGCACATACCCGTAAACCAGAGTTAATGTTATGCGGGTATGTGCCACAGCTGATACAACAGTCTCAACCAACACAATCGCGAACACACACATTGACACGCAAGGAAAGTGATAATAACAATAAGTGTTCGGGTTTAATGTGCGAAAGCCACGATATGAGAGACGCCGTAGCGAAGGGCTCCAGATATTTTTAGCATCGGGTATTCTTTACGGTATACCGAGATCGCACAGAACACGGGCATCTAGCATTTTGCCTCCATCGAAATGCGACCGCCGCGGCCGGGATCAAACCCGCGACCTTCGGGTCAGCAGCCGAGTACCTTAACCGCTACACCACCGCAGCGGACTCAAGGAAAGTGAGGAAACTGAAGACAGAACACCCCTGAAAGACGCTCAAGTACCATCCACTCGTCCACGTGGGCCGCAGCGTGGACCATGTGGATTACGCAAAAACCGGCGTCAATGCTTTTTATAATAAATCTGCTGAGAGAACCAGGCCTCTCATCATTACCGGTGGCTTCAACATTGATTTATCAAGACCCAACAACGCTTGGTCCTTATACTGCCTTAGAGACGGATTTTATGTGGAGAGGGCATCAAAAGAGCTCGCTGCCACGTCCACGACAGGAGGCATCATAGATCATTTCATCGTAAGAGGCATCCAGGATTTCTACCAGCTGCACTATACTCGCACTTCACTACACTTAGACTCCTCATAACCGCGATCACGATCGGATCCGATTAATCAGTCCAGTCCAGCTGCTGGTGCTCACTGATCACGGTGATGATTAGCATGCTCAAGAACTGTCAAGAACACCTTCTACACATACACACGGGTTCGTGAAACGTGCGTGCTTTGTCCGTCATAACGGACAAGTATAAGCATAACAACTGCAACTGTGACTGTATACCGTACGTGCAGTGTGCCTGCGCGCGCCACGCGGCGGCGTATATATCTACGGAAACTTTCCTGAATGAGGCTCAGTTGCGAGTAACGCCTGTCCTGTGCATCTGTGTTGCTTCTTTGTCCTGTTCGGATTTGCGCTATCCAGTATTGAAAAATATAAGCACTACATATCAGCTTACTGCGTCCGGTGTTGGCAACACCTATGTTGTTGTATTATCATTACGCAACTGTAAACAACTAGTTATATAATAGATAGGCGACTCTTCAACATATGAGTGTGCTTATATATATACATACATATATATATATATATATATATATATATATATATATATATATATATATATATATATATATATATATATATATATATAGATCTATATATATATATATCACTTCCATATTTCTCTAGCGTCATTCCGTAACGTTTCGCTCAAAGTGAAAAATTACGCCACAGTCACCATTTCGCGCATGCTTCGCATAACATTGATTCCCACGGTACGTGGGATCTGCCGATATTTTTTTATTCATAGCGATGTGTCTAACCTGACAGATGGACGGTAGCACGGACAGATAGTTTTCGCGTTGCGTCTGGATAGACGTGCTCACGCGTTTAAAAATTTTCAAGTGCATCAATGGTTAAGAATGGACCAGGAAACGTTGCTTCCTTTCATGGGCCTCATTATTTAGGCTGTAGACTTGCACTCAAGGATCAGAAAAAAGACAGCTGCTTGTTTTTTTTTTTAAGATAAAAGGAATAATGAATAAAAGGTGTAGAGTGTTGATACTTTGACCCACCAATTGTGGCTAACGTTGACCGTACCACAAGGTATTGCCACAATCAGTGAAAGAATTTTTCCTCGGAAGCCAGGATACTTACGGTGTACACACGGTTTAGTGAGCAAGCATAAAGCAGAATCGAATTTGGCTCCGTTCGCCATGCAGAGTTTGCGCTGCCTACCGCTTGTATCCGATTTCTCATAGCTACAAATCGTAGGGGGCTAGCGCCCAGCTACACTGGGTCCCTCGTCGAGCACCGTCGATTCATCACCCAGTAGACTTCTACACAAATTAAAACACGTAAAACCATAGAGAAGAAAACAGCTTGGAGGGTTGTCTCTCACTGATACGATCTAGGAGCATAAGATTAGTATAAAAAGGACTAATTAAGGCACCGCGAACTACAATCAAATTAGTTGAGTGGTGATACGTGCGCAACAAAGCTGCACGAGTGGACAGACTGGTTCGCCCTAAGTGAACATAGGAAATGAACGTTTGGTTTGTACGTACTACTAAAGCGTAGGGCTAGTGTGCGCTGGTGCTGTGCGCCTCGCCACCCCCTCCCTCCGCCGCGCGCCGGCTTCGTCGCAACATTCGCTTTGAACAGCGCTTGCTTGGCGTTCTTCTCGCATGCCTCCGCGCAACATACGCTACAGGCTAGCGCCATTCAAGACATTTAAGTGAAACCGCCCCTTCCCCCCACCCCAAAAAAATGGATCGTAACGGAACTCGGGAATAAATCAACAGATAAAAAAGACTTTTAAAAGGTAGGAATTGTACTAGTAATCGGTTGCGCAGAATAGGTAGGATAATGAGATTGAATGCGAGGGAACAAGAGCTTAAGCAGACACATGGGTAGCTAATTAAAATATAATTCATAGGGTCACGCACAGGAGCCCACAGGTCGACCGTAAGCGAACTTATGATATGAAAGTAATGTTTGGTTGGTACCCAGCGCCCGATTGTTGGAGTATGAAGAGATGTACTTCCCACATGTAATACCTCATAAGTATTATTTAGTGTCTCTTTATACCGTAAATTACCTATAGTTACGCTACAAATAGAGCTAGAAATCCGGCGTTTGGTGTGTAGCTAATTGTGCCACAGCAGGCCATTGGTAGTCTACTGGTCTTCGTCTCAGATGAACTTAAGAGCATATGTAACGTACCTCGCTGCATCCGGGCGTAGCTTGCGGATCTATCTATCTGCTTTCGGGGCAGTGCTCGAATAGCGCGCACGAGTGATCGCTTGTGATAGCTGCGCTTATGTCACACGCGTCAAACACGTAGCATGCGCTTCTCGCTGTGCTCTCGTGAGGGCGCTTGCATCGCGCGCGCCTCTCCTTCCTCCGCTGCTCTCCTATCGTTCGGCGCTCGCTTCCGCCGTCGCGTTCGGACACGTCAGCATTCTTGTGGCTGTACCAGAGAACACTTATAAATCCACTTAGAGAAGGGGAACTGCACCATTGACAGTGAAACGGAAATAAGGGTAGCGATGAAATTGTGAACTACAGTATCTGACCAAGAAACGGCGCTGCGAAAACTATCATTATCATTGGCCTGGGGCAATATGACTGCCGCGTTGCTGGCGGGCGCGGGTGGTCGCGGTGCGCGCCCGCTGGTTCTCGGCGTTTATTCACTGCTGTCCCAGTGTTGTGTTCGCGCGCACGGCAGCCTAAAGTTACTAGAAATATTCCCGTTATGTCGCCAGGTGACCGAGGGGCCTCAACTGGCAAAAAGCACGCCAAGCAAGTAAGCTTACATTGTTTATTGGCAATCGTGAATGCATGTCAGTCACAGAATTGAACAACACATACAAGAAACAGAATTAGCCATCTGCTTAAGAAGATTACCAGCTGAAATTGAGAAACGCTATGTGTCTTGGTTCGTTCATGATACCGCTTACAGTACGCAGAACGAAGCGGACAACGGTACTATTTACGATGGGTCACCCTTACACAGTACTTGCGTACAGTGCTGCCCGTCGTCTTTCTCACTACACATGCGCGCTTGACGATTTGAGCGGTAATGAACAAACAGCATCAAAACTCGCAAAAGATGCAGTGCCAGTAAGATTAGCCTGAGCCTCAACGTACTGTTTTGAATACGCATTTGCGAGAGGCACCCGGCGCTGAAAAAAAAAAGTTGTTGTGCTAGCTATTCCTGTAGCTAACGTGTGCTCGTTTTTGCGCTCAATATCCTTGTGTTCTTGCCTGTGCGCCGGCCTTTTTACAATGAATTCCGACCATTTAGCTCAACTTTCAGTTCAGCTAAGCTCGTGTACTCTAGGAAAACACGATTTACGGTATCACGTTGAAAAAGGCACTTGGTTTATGTTTGAAAAGAGGTTGCAGTGACAAACACTTCAATTGAGTAACTGTTGGCGAATAAGGAAAGCCTTATTGCAAATCAGTTCTGCGGAATCCCGCGAGGTGGCGGAAGGGTTAAGAAAGGGAAAATAGACAACCACCCGTTTGTAGCACGAAGCCACAAGGAAATCCATACGGATTTCTCAGAAATAAAGCCTCTTAGTTGCCGAAAAATTCTGATCAGCTGCACGAGTCGTAAAACCTTTTGAAATAACAAAAACCGCAGCGCATGCAAAAAAAAAAGAAAGCTATGTTCATATGCAAAGCAGTGCATTTTCACTCACTGGTGCGCACGCCCACATGGTGCATGGTTATTCCGTTTTCGTAGGTAGACTCCGAGCTCTTTGCCGGCGTTGAATTCTTACGCTGGAAGCTCACAGCCCAACGTTTATAAAGTATCTATAAACGTTGGTGCAGCCGGTGAAGCACCGCAGCTGACACGATTCACAGTCTTTAGACACGTTCGCTTTGTGCCAGCGGCATGTAAAGTTTGGCGCACAAACTCGCATTGCTATGTCAAAACTGATTTGAAACGGAGCTGCGTAACGCCAATCAAAGAAAACGACCGCGGTACAACTAGAATGGCATAAACGGCCGATGCGCAATCGATGACGATGGGCTGCTGCTTTTCGAGCGTCAGTGTAAACTCAATACTTATCCTCAAACAATCAAGCTCTTGCATTAACTCTAGAAGTCACACAAAAACTGGTCCTTACTAACTTTATGAAACATGACACGGTAGCTACGATTCTAACAATCTTCTGATCTCTTTTGAAATTAAAATTTTTGGCGGCGTTTCCTTACACGGAATGTGCGAACGAACTTATCCGACCGCTAAAAGAGGAGTCTGTAGTTCCACTATACGCGAATCTTGATGGAATCGCCGGGGTTGATTTTTTCGCCCTCTGCGGCGATCGCTGGAACTTGAGATTTTCCGGGGCCTGGCTGTACCTCGTTGGGGCAAAGACACTTCCATAATGAGAGGCAATGTAGCTCCAAAGCCACCGGTGTCAATATGACTTTTGCTCCATGACGGCAGATCTGGAGAGGAGCGGCGTGGTGTTGAGGCAACAGGCCGACGTCTCAGCGATTAGCTCAACACCACGCCATGCGAAGGTAGGCAGCGCAGCAATGCTGTTTTCGGTCGGTACCCCTCGCGTTGGAGAACCCGCAAACTTTAGCGGCCGACAGTGCGCTCAGCACGAACTTGCTATCAAAGGAAGACGTCATGCCGATGCCGCTTTCGGGCGGCATCGCCATGGCGTAGAATCTCGGACGCTGTCGCATGCCAGGCTCGTCCCGTGACCACGGAAACGGGTGCTTAGCATCAAAAGTTCAGTAAGATTGAATTACGTGATGTGTACAGTGATCTCTATTTGCTTTACATCTCGTCCTACAGAGGGCTTTTAATCCACGTCCATCAAATTCAACGAAGACTTCTTAGACAGCATTATCGTACTACGGTTGCTTTTCACTGTGGCAGTAGCGCATTGCTTTGGTTCATATATATACAGGCTTTGCAAGCATGTGCAATAAAGAAAAAATTGCGCAGCTTGCACTAAAAACGCAAGGCTGGAACCAAAAGTGAAGCTCGGTGGCAACTCTTTGTTTTAAGCGAGCAGCATTTTAGGGGGCCCAGCTGCGCATTTACAAAGGCGAGCGGACAAACCACCCCACAATGCACCGCGCCACGGCGCTCTCTGGGGCTATGCATTTTGGCCAGCCTGATTGTGTCGGGCGGCTGCCAGTTCCCGTACTTTCGTATCAGAACAGCGACGGCGGTGAGCGCGCTGTACGCCTGTACTGCTGTGCCAATGCCTCCTTGGCTGTGCAAACACAAGTGCTGGGACGACGCGACCATAGTAAGCGCCCTACGATGAATCAGATACACGCGAGTGCTTCGCGAGACGGTGTGCGCACACTTCTCGCTGCCGAAAGCCGTCTCGTTCAGGACGCATTGAAGCGGACACAGCCTGCAGTGAAGAACAACACGACGGCGGGATGACGGATTTCTTGCGAGTCAGCAACGATATTGCAGATGTGGCGAAGCTAAGGAAATGTGGGCACTGGGACGATGGGATGAAGAAAAGCCCTCTACGATGGATCGCATACGCGCGAAACTGTAGATGCTTCAAGCAACGTTAGTGCGCGCGCCGTTATTGACAATGCGCTCATCTACCGAAAGTTGCGTTGATCTGTTTGCAACGACGTAAGTATCGATGTTGACAAAGCCATATGCGGTTAAAACGACGGCATGACGGATTTGTGCAAGCCTTGACGCTGCTCAGAAAGCTGGTTTCGAAGAATGTCATTCCCTACGTCGCGGTCGTCACTTAAGCATTGATTAGCTTCAGCTGATGGCCCAGCACTGGCTTCGAATTATTTTAAGCTACGCACTGTGAATGGGGACATGCGATGCAATAGGAATTCAAGACCTTCGAAACGCCATTGTGCTCCTTAAAACACGCTTTCGGCCGTTCCTATATTTTTGATTATATATATAAGATGGTGCGCGATCATTAAGAGAAAAATACGCTGCCGCCAGGATATCACCTATGAAAAAAATAAGGTTCAAACACAAACGAAAATTTTCTGGTGTGCCCTTCAGCCCTGCTCCTGCCGGTTTCTTTTTTTTTTCTGCAACCCACCCTCATGCAACAAGCCGTCATGCATACTTGAAGGCAAGTAAAAAACCTACCTGGCCACAAGTGCCACATAGTCGTCACATGAAACTGGAGTAAAAATAGGAGTGCATACCATGGAAGTCGCCCACGATCTTGCAAATACACAAACACACCTTGCTTTATTTTTTGCATTACTTAAACCCAGTGCATTGCAGGTGAAATGCCACCTGGAGTATCACAGCGATCATTGCTTGCACCCTTCGTCATCCTACCTTATATAAGTGATTGCCAGTTTTGTATGCATGTGCCTGTTCAAATGAACCTTGCGTACGACTGCATGATTTGTGCGTGATTATAATACAAAATCAGACTTCACAATTCAATATTAAACACTTTAGAAACATATAAAATTGAATGCAAAACATAAGATCGCGTGACGCCGCTCTGCGTACGCTTCTCCATAATACTGACTCTAGAGGAAAAGCTGGGCCGCGAGACTGCTAACCCTAAAAACGCTGACGTCTTGGAACGTTGTGATTGTTGCCGTCACATTACTTTAACGATGCGCCAAAAATAGCGCTCTACAACGCTCACAATAATCGCCATATCAGTCCTAAAGAAGCATTTCCGCAATTAAAACAGTGCAGATGTACTTTCGTGTTTATTTTAATATTTTTAGGAAAGAATACAGCTATTTATGCAATTTACTGTGCGCGGAAAAGGAGCGTTTGCAGGCTGGATGACTAGATGGCGCCATCATATCAACATCAACATTCCAGAGTACACGAGTGTGTGCTTTCGGCTTATCGCGCCGGTTTGCACGTCGTGTTAAAGACCCTGAAACTTACTTTACGTTGTGTATATCGTAGTTGTCATAGTGCCCCGTCGTGTGCATTTTCTGTGGCCCCGTACCAACAACTCGACTTTATGTGACAGCTCTTTATTTAGGAGCGAAGCTCCTTGGGCCCGCACGCCGCCGTCGCCGTCGAAGCTGCCTGCAATATAGATGCGGCGCTGGCACAAAAAGACTATGAAACGCCGCACGCACCACGCAAGAAAAAGAAAAAAAAGAAGGTGCAAGGCGCGCGTTGCGCAAAAAAAAAAAAATAAAACGCACGGCAATATAAACAGTTTCAAAACGTAAAGTCGTTTGCGTCCCATTTCTTAGGAACTTCGCTCATCCGTTGTATTCGTACTGTTAGGAATGGGGTAGGGCCCCTCGGGTGCGCGGCGTAGGATACGAGGTCCTGGCATCCCACCGCTGCCACCACTGTTAGGAATGAGGTTGCGTGGCCCATCGCTACCGCCACCTTTAGGTTCCGATGTCGTCCCTCAGGCTCGCTGCTGGGAATACGCGTCATTGCATCCCTCCTCTGGAACCGCTGTTGGGACTCGGGTTGCGTGGCCGGTGCGAACACAGGTGTGTATCGTGCTCGGAGTAGTCAGTAATGGCAAGGTGAAGAAGGAAAAGATTTTATGTACAACTATTTACATATTTTTGCTACCAGGCAACATGACTGCCAGCCCGACCACGTCGGCTGGTTCGACTCCGTTCGAGTCGTTCTCCTTCTCCGATCTCCCTCTCCCTCGTTCCACGGACCGGCACGGCCTTAAATCGTCTAGCCGTCCATTGTCCTGTTGACTGTCCGCCGGTCGCAGGTGTTGGCTCCTATTCAAGTTCTCCAAATTGCGGCGCGCTGCTAGAAGTCTCAATTGCGACGCGCTGCCAGAAGCCGCACGCAGGTGTTGGCTCCTATTCAAGTTCTCTAAATTGCGGCGCGCTGCTAGAAGTCTCAAGTGCGACGCGCTGCCAGAAGCCGCACGCAGGTGTTGGCTCCTATTCAAGTTCTCCAAATTGCGGCGCGCTGCTAGAAGTCTCAATTGCGACGCGCTGCCAGACGCCGCACGCAGGTGTTGGCTCCTATTCAAGTTCTCCAAATTGCGGCGCGCTGCTAGAAGTCTCAATTGCGACGAGCTGCCAGAAGCCGCACGCAGGTGTTGGCTCCTATTCAAGTTCTCCAAATTGCGGCGCGCTGCTAGAAGTCTCAAGTGCGACGCGCTGCCAGAAGCCGCACGCAGGTGTTGGCTCCTATTCAAGTTCTCCAAATTGCGGCGCGCTGCTAGAAGTCTCAATTGCGACGAGCTGCCAGAAGCCGCACGCAGGTGTTGGCTCCTATTCAAGTTCTCCAAATTGCGGCGCGCTGCTAGAAGTCTCAAGTGCGACGCGCTGCCAGAAGCCGCACGCAGGTGTTGGCTCCTATTCAAGTTCTCTAAATTGCGGCGCGCTGCTAGAAGTCTCAATTGCGACGCGCTGCCAGACGCCGCACGCAGGTGTTGGCGTCCTCTTCGTATTTTGACCGTCCGCCGGCCGCAGGTGTTGAACCTCCTTTACACCGCAGGAGTTGAGCAGCCTTTCCATAGCTGGGCAGCTTTGAAGAACGACTGGCGTCAGTTGACGGGGCCGGCCGGGTGAAGACACCGTTTTCCCCGGATTGCAGACAAAGCATGCAGGGGTTGATCCCTGCTTCCACGTTCGGTCAGGTGCTCTGGCACAACAGCACCCCCGCCACAAAACAATGCATCAGGAGGACGAGCTGCTCCACGTAGCTCGGCTGAATTGATGCGGCCGGACACCAGGCTCATCCACGGCTCGAGGCGAAGCTCCCAGGATCACTGCTCCGTGACATTCCATACGAACACTCAGCTGGCACGGACTCGAGGTTCCTGAGGATAAGACGAACTCGACAGGGCAACCATTGTCAAACTACACCCAACGCTGCAAGTGCCCTCCGCACTCACTCCAATTGCCAGACATGAATGAAACAAATCCTACTGATAACTAACGTTTCCGCTGTAAATAAAACAAGGAGAAGTGCGTACCTCATGGCGACAAGCTCAACCACAGACCTCAATTTCAGGTGTTGTTAAAGAAACAACTCCGAGGTAATTCAAGAATTGTAATTGTACTAAAGCTGCTTAGGCATAGAAGGTAAACAACCAAGGAAGCCAACGGAAGCTCAAAGGCTTCGCTAAATTCTACACTAAACGCTCTCAGCGTAAGCGTAACACAGTAAGAACACAACATGGTTCTACTAACTAGGAACTGAAATTGAAAAAAAAAGCTTACACCCTTCACATAAAACAATGTTGAACTACCCTTCGCCCTAAATGCTCATGCTAACTAGTACAAAACAAAACAAAACTCAACGTACAGCTAGCTCCGTTGAAACATTTTTCAGCTACAACTCTAGAAGATTAACCTCCAAAATATAGACACTACATAGGTCAAAATTACTGCCTCTACAGTAAACACAAAAATGTAACATTCGGTTACGCTCGACAAACTCACGGCTAACGTGTATTATTTTACGCCGTCAGCTCACTCCCATGCGGGTTACTGCTTCCGCATGTTATTCTTAATATTGCTCCACTAAAGCTAGACATGTTCCCGTGAGCACTCTGTCACGCTGCGCCCACATCAGGAACTGAATCCGCAAATGACATCCGCAATGGCACGTACTAGTGCCACCGCGAGCTTCTACTCCGCGGATGTACGACTAACCTAGCTCTACTCTTGCGGTCACAATTTTTACAAACAACCGAGCGACTCGCTATAACCTTTCCTCATTCGCTCCTACACAGAACGCACGCCAAAAGAAAAAAAAAACAAACAAAAATAAATTTTTGCGTGGCTCTACCAAAACTCGCACAAAGCCTAGCCTTGCCTATCCTTCTCGCAAGCTCTCAGCTTACCGCCTAAGGTTCCGCTATCAACTCGTGGGACACCTTGACTTACTAGGGAGCTCCCGAACGGCGCAAACAAAGCCCTGCGCCGGCCTTTCGTGTAACTGCGCACGTGTCATACGCCAACCGCTTGCGGGCTCCCGCCAAGTGACGGAAACAGCAGGCCTCAAACGCCAACGCTAACTCAGCGCACGCCACCCGAAAACTGCCCAATGTTTCCTTGCGTCCACGCATGACACGCAACGGAAACGCCACAATCTCTTTTCATAGCTGTGGTAACCCTATTCGAGGCGCTCATCTCTTGAAGCCCTCTACTCGCTCTGATGCGTGTCACTAACCTTCCGATAGCTAGCTGCACAACGCATATTGGCTAACAAACAAAACCACAGAGCGCTAAAGAAAACAAGGTTAAATAACAGTTAACTAAGCTATCGACACTCGCGGAAATAACAAGGAATACTAATTACTAACCAAAATCAACACTCAAAATTCCTTCCAACAAATCAGGAGTCGATATTCCAGGAAAAGCTAACAGCTGTCCTCAACAACTTTTCAGGCGCACTCGCGGTGGTCGCGCCCAGAAGGCTTTTCTCGTCAAGCGGGGTGTACGATACGCATGAAAGTTAATCACCCCCTCTTCGAGCCTCACTACTTTCCCTGTAGCGGACTTTTCTTTGTCGCCTCCTGCCACCTCGCGAAGGTCACCGACCTCGCGGTGTCGCACCTGTTTGAACGTTCCTCGAAAGGAACAACGGGGAGTTCTTTTACCCACTGACCCTTTCCGCGAATCATGCGCTTCTCTTTTCCTTTTCTTTCGGCTGCTTGGACGCCTGCGATCTCGCACCTGATCCGACGCTCTTCGAAAAGAACAACGGGAAGTTCCTTTGCCCGCCGACCCTTTCCGCGAATCATGCGCTTCTCTTCTCTTTTTCTTTCGGCGGTACGGGCGCATGCGGTAGAAACCTGTCCCTGACGGCAATCGCACTTGTCTTGCAATTTCGCGCCGACTTTTGAACTTCTTTCTCAACCGCCTCGCGACCTTCGTCGCATTTCTATCTTTCGGACGCTTTCTCCTTTTCGCACGCTTCTTGGTGCAGACTTTGGAGCATTCCGTCCGCCTCCGATGCTCATCAGCATCAACATGCTCCTCAGCTGTTTCGCGCTTACTGTCTTGATGATTGCGCATCAATTCATCCTCTGACCGATTCCGCGAACCATGCGCTACTCTCCTCCTGTTCTCTTGGTGGTTCATACGCATGCTGTAGAAACCGGTCAACAATGACAATCGCGCCCCTCTCGCAATTTCGCGCCGACGTCCGAACTTCTTCCTCAAACGCGTCGCGACCTTTGCCGCATTTCTGTCTTGCGGACGCTTTCTTTTTGCACGACTCTTTGTGCATACTTTGGGGCCTTTGTCACGATACCTATGTGCGCGACACCTCGTTGCGCTCCTGCCTCTACACGGCAGTGAAAAAGATGAGAACAGACGGAAATTTCGGCGCCTGAATCTCATCGACATTCGCTTCCTCGCGATGTGCTTAGCGCACAATCTAGATCCCCGCGGGACTCTCAACTTGGGACGTTCCCTAGCACGCCTTTTTGGGATTTCAGGCCAAGCCTTCAACTTGGCGTCTCGAGAGATGCGGTCGTCGCGTTCTGCCAGCGCTTTAGCACGCTTACCGCTACTGGTCTCTCTTTCGTTCCCCTTTTTCTTTCGCCGGCGCCTTTTCCTCACTGAACGGCTCGGAATGCTGGCAGCTTCGACGCACGCGCGCGGAAGTACGCTGCCTTCGATATTCACCGCCAAAATCTCAGGCGGCTCAACTAGCCTATCCTCGGTGTCGTCGCTAGGTGTCCTTACTTCTGACATAGCGACAGTCTCGACACTCTCTAACTCAGTTAGCTCGCCCTGAGATGTCTCTCTAGCTTCAGGTGATCTATCACTATCCTGGATAGCCCCTTTTCTCAGGCCTTCGAAGGCGACCTCTGCGTTCTGCGCTTCGCGACGTATCTTGACCTCTTGGTCTCCGCGGCGCGCCTCGTCTTGCGCCTTGCAAAGTGCTTCATCCTCACGCGCCTCAGCTTCTCGCGCTATGTGAAGTGCCTCTTGTTCTCGCGCCTCTTTCGCTTTTCGAAGCGCCTCGTCCGCTCTTGCCCATTGAAGCACCTCAGCCTCTCGTTCTCTCTGATGCGCCTCCTCTTCTAGGGCCTTGTGACGCGCCTCTGCTTCCTGAAGCGCCTCGCGACGGGTCTCAGCCTCCTGTGCCTCGCGACGCTTCTCGACCTCTTGGTCTCTGAGGCGCGCCTCATCCTCTTGCGCCTCGGAGCGGCTCGTAATACTAGGCGCCTCGTCCCTCGTACTCGCATGTACGGAACTCTGTGGAGTCAAAGCTCCAAACGGCTGAACTGAGCTACCCTCGCGGTCTTCGTCAGTTATGTCCTGTGACTGAACGACAGCCGCGACGCTCTCTAAGCTAGTCAGCTTGCTCTGAGGAGTCTCTTCCATTACTGGGGCTTTATCACTGCCCTGCAAAGACCTCTCTCTTGGGCCTTTGCATTCGGCCGAACCTACATTACCCCACTGGCTGAACAACGTATCCTTAACCTCAGTTACTTCCTGCAGGCCGTCTGACACTAAGGCTAAAACTGAGCCTTTCCCACGTCCGAGGCACTCTGCGTGCCTGTTGGCCATCTTTCCTCTTCCCCCATGCGTGCCCTCGTCCGATGTCCTAGCTTTGCGCGCGTGACTCAAACGCTGTCTGAATGCTTTTGCTGACAAGCGACATTTTCGCAACAGCGCCTCTTTGACCTTGTCATACGATACAGCGTCCTTCCTATTGAGTCTAGCTATAACATCGGCGGCCTCGCACGGAAGAAGAGTTAGCAACTCTTGCGGCCAACTTTCGAGGGAGAATCCTGCCTTCTCGCACGTTCGCTCAAAATTAACAAGAAAGAGCGCGATGTCCTGGCCAATTTCGAACGGCTGCAAAAGGTCTTGCATCTTTACCGCCTCCCTCACTATGGGAACCTGTCTTGCGGCGGATATACGAAGTTCCAGCTCCCTTAGGTTCAAGTCATGTTCTTGCTCGGCAGCTTTCTCATTATCCTTTTCCTCCTTTCTAGCTCGAATCTCCTCATGAGCTTCCTGGGCCTCCTCGACAGTCACCTTCTCTGCCTCCATAATCGGGAGGATCTGTCGTTTCCGCTTGGCCGAGCCAACCGAAATGCCCAACTCCTTGCAAATTTCAAGGAGGTCCTGCACTTTGAACTTGTCCATACTGATACTTCACTCCGCCTCGTCTACCCTCGACTTAAACTAAGCGGTCAGACCATCCAATTCTTGGCTGACCAAACAAAGTTACAAGTCTACACAAAATGTCAAAACCTGCTAACAAAGACTTAGGCTAGCTAGGTCTGGCAATAAGAGAGGTAAACTTCAGGCACTCACCACACCAGGGTAGCTGACGCTGGCCGATCCCACCGAGCTGCCATCCACTGTTAGGACTGGGGTAGGGCCTCTCGGGTGCTCAGCGTAGGATACAAGGTCAAGGCATCCCACCGCTGCCACCACTGTTATGAATGGGGTAGGGCCCCTCGGGTGCGCGGCGTAGGATACGAGGTCCTGGCATCCCACCGCTGCCACCACTGTTAGGAATGAGGTTGCGTGGCCCATCGCTACCGCCACCTTTAGGTTCCGATGTCGTCCCTCAGGCTCGCTGCTGGGAATACGCGTCGTTGCATCCCTCCTCTGGAACCGCTGTTGGGACTCGGGTTGCGTGGCCGGTGCGAACACAGGTGTGTATCGAGCTCGTAGTAGTCAGTAATGGCAAGGTGAAGAAGGAAAAGATTTTATGTACAACTATTTACATATTTTTGCTACCAGGCAACATGACTGCCAGCCCGACCACGTCGGCTGGTTCGACTCCGTTCGAGTCGTTCTCCTTCTCCGATCTCCCTCTCCCTCGTTCCACGGACCGGCACGGCCTTAAATCGTCTAGCCGTCCATTGTCCTGTTGACTGTCCGCCGGTCGCAGGTGTTGGCTCCTATTCAAGTTCTCCAAATTGCGGCGCGCTGCTAGAAGTCTCAATTGCGACGCGCTGCCAGAAGCCGCACGCAGGTGTTGGCTCCTATTCAAGTTCTCTAAATTGCGGCGCGCTGCTAAAAGTCTCAATTGCGACGCGCTGCCAGAAGCCGCACGCAGGTGTTGGCTCCTATTCAAGTTCTCTAAATTGCGGCGCGCTGCTAGAAGTCTCAATTGCGACGCGCTGCCAGACGCCGCACGCAGGTGTTGGCGTCCTCTTCGTATTTTGACCATCCGCCGGCCGCAGGTGTTGAACCTCCTTTACACCGCAGGAGTTGAGCAGCCTTTCCATAGCTGGGCAGCTTTGAAGAACGACTGGCGTCAGTTGACGGGGCCGGCCGGGTGAAGACACCGTTTTCCCCGGATTGCAGACAAAGCATGCAGGGGTTGATCCCTGCTTCCACGTTCGGTCAGGTGCTCTGGCACAACAGTACACAAAACTGCTGATCTTTTTTCTTCCAAGCTGACCACTTCAGTGCAAACCAGGATGATCTCCAAAGAAGAAAGAGACAAGCACTGAAACTTATGTACGAACTAAGCGCAACCGAAGTTTTTCTAAGTCTTTTTAACGGCGATAAAACTTCGTGTGCCGTGTAACTTAAGTTCTGATTGAAGCTTTCGGGTGACGTCTCACTCACACTCTCCGCTGCACGCTGCAATCGACATTTTTCTGCTTTACGGCTCTCTGCGCTGAAGTACGGCAGCAATGAGCTGAACAAGAATGCGGATACAGTGTCTAATTATTGCAAGTCGAAGCACTGCGCGACCACGGCCTACGCACCTTGCTTCGAGCTGCGAATCCGTCGAGTGACCCTTGTGCCAGCGAACGGAGAAACGCTATTCGTTATGCATTATTGGTAGGGCGTGCCTAGTAAAATCCATACAAAAACAGGTGAAAATTTTCACCTTTTCTCCTTCCTTAAAGTGTGATCAAATAAACGCTGGCACAACGCTCTCCAGTCTAGCCCGAACGCTCCGAGTTCATGTCGCCTCTCTGCGCGCCCTCCTGTCGCTAGGCCTCTCCTTGGGCGGGCCGCGGGCTACGCCGCGCTCCTGGCAATACAACAACGCCCACGTCAAGCTCCACTTGCTCCCATTTTCCCTTGGGGAAGGGCTCGTGATTTTTAATTGATTGTTGCGGCATCACCTGGAACCTTGTCGACCAGTATCGACGCGGCGTCTTTCATCTTCTTTAAAACATTCACCAGCGTCTACAACGGCCCAAAGGAAGGCGCATCTGGCGACCACCGAAACTGGCGTGCGGGATTAAGTTTTCGGAAAATCGTAATGTTCCTCATATGCGTACAATATCCACGTAGACATTGCATCTTGTTGCAGAGAAGGCTTTTATTCCACCACCCACAAATACTTCACCGAAACCTTCACAAAACGGGCTGCCGGTCTATGTTTATTTTCTTGTGGTGGTACAACACATTCATATTGTTAACTTACATTTTTTTTCTTCTAGCGGGACTGTTTAGCGCAGTGGGTAACAGACTCGCTTTCGGAATGTGGGGTCCTAAGTTCGATAGGAAGCACCACCAACAAAGCTTTTTTTTGTTGCATGTTTATTTATTCATAGCGATGTGTCTAACCTGACAGATGGACAGAAGGAGGGACGGAAAGTTTTCGCGTTGCGTATGCAGAGACGTACTTACGCGTTTAAAATTTTTCGTGTGCATCAACGGTTAGGAATTAACCACGAAACGTTGCTTCCTTTCACTGGTCTCATTATATAGGCTGTACACTTGCACTGAAGGATCAGAAAAAGAAAGGTGCTTGTTGCTTTTTAAGATAAAAGGAATAATAAATAAGAGGTGTAAAGTGTTGATACTGTGACCCAGCAACTGTGGCTAACGTAGACCGTGGCACAAAGTATTGCCACAATCAGGGAAAGAATTTTCCCTCAGAAGCCCGGGTACCGACGGGGTACGAATAGGTTAGAGAGCAAGCATAGACAGCATCGAATTTGGCTCCGTTCACAATGTCCAGCTTGCACTCTCTACTCTTGTATCCGCCCTCTGAATATAATGGGGTTATACTCGCGGACAACTTTTCTTGGCAAAGAAGCGAAGGCTACAGAGCCACAATCACGTATCCTACCGCTAATGAATGTAGTCCCACATAGCGTCCGTATTTTCTGCGTGAGATATGTAAAACACTACTTTATTTTCTACATGTACCTTTTTGAGACGGAACGCAGCGCACAGAAGCGAGATATTTGTATTTCTTTTACTTTATACGTTGTCAATTTGTGTTTTTTCGTGTTTGAAAAAGTCGCACCTTTACCCGCACCTTAGACGCTAAGCCGCGTTTGCGTCGAAATGCAACGCTATACTCGCGGAAAGCATTTCTTGGCAATGAAGCGAAGGCTACAGAGCCACAATACACGTATTCTAGCGCTGATAAATGTACTCCCACAATTTCGTACCTATTTTCTGCGTGAGATACATCAAATACTCCTTAATTTTCTACATGTAGCTTTTTGAGACGGAACGCAGCGCTCACAAGCGAGATATATGTATTTATTTTACTTTATACTTTGTCAATTTGCGTTTTTTCGTGCGTGAAAAAGTCGCCCTTGTACCCGTATCTTACACGCTAAGCAGCGTTGGCGTCGAAATGCAACGCTAGCCATCACTTTCCACGGCATTACGAGACGCGCGCCAAACTGGACTACTTCGCGTAGCGGTACATGTGCAGACGCTCCGCCCCGTAGCTTTCCCTTCATTGCCAAAAAAAGTTGTCCACGAGTATCCGCCTCGTGCGCTGGTATGGTGGCGCCACCGCTCGGCTCAGGCGGTTGCACGCTCGCCCAACCCCCATAGGATCCCATGCATTTTGAATGAAATTTGCGATTCCGTTGCGCAAAAACAAACTAGAGCCATCTCTCCACAATACGCCACACCGACGATGCAACACCTCTTCTTGCTTCCACCGATATGCCATGCTCCAAGGTGACCCCTCTCTCCACTTTCTTTTATTTCTTTCGGTGGCCGTGAGAGCGCGTGCTGTGCACTGTGCAGTAGCGCACCCGATAGGACCGGCTGGGCTCGTCGCTTTCGTCGCCTCTTCCTTGTACGTTGCAACGTTAATATTGTGTTAAGGCGGTGGCCACACGTTGGACGATGACCCCTGATTTCGTTCAGCTGCCATCCCATCAACGGCAATGTTTCAGACGCTTCAGTTGTGTACTTTTGTCCGTTGGTTGCTGGACAAGATGGCCTCCTGCAAGACCGCGTATTTCCAAGTCAGCTGTGTGTGTAGTTCTCGGCGTCATAGCAGTTTGATGACGCGAGGAGGTAAACTGGTGCTACATTGTGGGAACCGCTGAAGTGACTGCAAGCTTGACGACATTGTGCCAGAATATTCTAGCGTACTGTACGCGCACGATTGTGCTACACTTAAAATACCACGCTTGGCCTCGCGCGTCAACCTGACACGACTGTGTACAACAAGTGTGTTGTTATCGTTGTTGCGTCAGTTAATATTGAATTGCAATTGGAATACCGTTTTTGCAAATGTAAGTGAAACCGTAAGTAGTTGTCCTTCTATATTCTCGCTATTCCACGAACATTACTTCTAGAATCGCATTTTATGTTGAGTTGCACGTACCAAAGGAGAATCTAGCATACGAGATACATTACACGCGTGCGCATTTCATATATAAATCTGAGTAATGCCACGCGTGCGCATTTCCTATATTAGTCTGAGTAATGCCATGCTCAATTTAAAGCGCATGTCTTATAGGATTGTGGCTTCAATGGTGAAAGTGATTAGATAATCAGAAATATTGTATTGCAATGCAGTTAGAACTTTCTGATGTTAACACGGTCTGTGAACAAAAAAAAAACGTTGTGTGAATGTTTGTTGGTCATTTTCTAAAGTACTTTCACGCATTATTATGCAGCTGTGTGACGGCTGTTAAAACGTTCAGCAAGTTAGATTTCGGTTTTTTGGCCTAGTTGAGTGCTACACTCTAAGAAAAAAGAGAGTCAAAAGAGGGTCATGGAACCGTGACTCCCTTCGGGTGTCCATCTGACCCCTTTTGGAAGGTACAGGCAGAAAAAAAGAGTTCGCATTTGGGAAGGAGTCACTGGACCCTCCTGAAGCGCGTTTCGATTGGCTTCGGAGAGCCGCCGTATACGCCATACATATCGCACGCTCGCCCTTTGGCGCCGTTGTGGCGCCTTGCTCGGAGACGCAGACGGGGTTGGCGCCAGGGTGGCGCGCCGCTCTCCTCTCTCAGTCAGAGAACACCCATGTCTCAGTCGTCTCAGTCTCCTGGTCTATTGGAATGCGTTCCGTGGATGAGTTGGTTGCGCGTCTTCGGTGGTATTGAAGCCGGCTCCGTGCACGAAGTCACGCTTGAAGGGCGGAATATTCATGCAGCTGCAGACACCGACAACGGGCGCCAGTAACCGGTGAGTGTACTGCTTTCGTAGGTACTAATTATACAGCTTTAGCTGGGCGTCTGCAGCAGCTTTGCGGAATCTGCCCGCCATTTCCAACAGTAGCCTGTATCCGCGGGGCTGTTGCGGATGCCCAACTAAAGCTGTCAGTTAACATGTTTCCACCGTTATGCGCGTTGCTGTACAAGCTCCCATAAAGGGAGCGATGCAAACAATAATCGAGGGTCATTTCTTGCTGATCGCACGTCGTGTCTGCACTACTGAAGGTGCAAGATGTCGTTTTGAGGTGCACTTTAGTCTACTTCATAATAACATTTCCATCGACCTTGAGTGTGCGGCGTGCTTCCACGCGTGGGAACGCGAAAAAGAAAAGCCTGTGTACAGAACGCTCAGACGCACTATATGTAATGGTTTTTGTTGGCTTAAAGACGGTAGTTTGAGGTGCAGATATAGTACGGTGGCTTCCAGAATGTACGCGGTAGTCATTCAAGTTGGACACGCCTCGCCGGTAAAGTGAAAAAAGCTCTAGACTTTCGACGGCGCGCGTTGTTGCGGCCGCCGGCGTGCACTCTTTTCCCTCGTTTCTGTTTGCTGCTTTCGTGGTTTGCATACACTGCGATGACGTTGGGCGCTATAACAGAATCGAGTGAGTGTACGGGATTGTGGGAGTTATGTGCGCTAATTCTAGCATATGACATGTCTGATCTCGACGTAGACGGCGTACGCACGCGCTGGGTGTCGTTCGGGCCCTAGTACTCGCATCTGTTTATCTGAGTATTTAAGGATGGGTTACGTTTGTAAAACGTGCGGTCAATAACCGCTCACGGCATGCCCCTGGCTGCCGGAGGATGTGCTTTGTTGTTTTGTTGTTAGCCTTTATTATGTCTGTGTGAACCACCTATTGTTTAGGTTTTGCAAACTTTCACTGCAATTTCATTTTCTCATTATAATAGCACGTTCTGCTTTTCAGATACCGTTTTTCATGGTGCTCACGCTGGACAGGAGCGACAACCTAGCAAGCCACAAGTCTGATGCCTCAAGCCGTCACCACTTTTTTATTTATTCTTAATCACAAGGAATAAATATGGAAACATGATGGCCATTTCTGTTGTTCATTTAGCACCATATGACACTGTGCACATCACAGTCACACATTTTAGTTGGCTATACTCATAGAAGCATGTAAATGAGGAATACCCAAACTTCTTAATTGGAAATCACAGACCATCTTTTCGCGCATTCTATATAACTTTGTTGGAAAATATGTGTTGTTTTGACGAGTTTTATTAAAATAATGCTAAAACTGAACTACTCTTTTTTTACAGTCGCTGGGCAGAACGGCAAGAATTATTCGACTTGCTTAAAATGAATACTCCACTATTTTCAACAGTAGTCGCGCAAAAGTAGAGCAAGGATCAAATGAGTAGCTTAAAATACTTGTGGAGTCGCTTGATGCTTCGGTGTGGGTCCCTTGACTCCCCTAGGAGCGTTACCGGCAAGAGTCGTCTGACTCCCTATGAGTGGTAACGTGATCCTCCCGATGAGAGTCTTTGCACTCTTCCTAGAGGGTCAGGGGACTCTCCTAGAGCGAGCCGACCCTGGCCCACCAAGAGAGTCACCGTGACTATTTAAAGAGAGTCCTATACGTGGCAAGTCAGAACTCTCCTAAAAGAGTCACGCATACTCTTTTTTTTCTTAGAGTGTACGAGTGTTGGGCGAAGATAAAAACGCGTGTCTTTTGTGCCTTTCTTGAGCAGGTATACAGCCGTAATATTCATTGTCGTTGTACTGCTTGAGGTGTTCAATAAAACAAGAATGATGTTTTGTATTGCAACAATTTTTATTTCATCTGTGTTAACAGATCACGCAAAGAACTTGGACGCATGCACGTAAAAAACGTACGCAGTGCATCACGTGCACGCATAAAAAAACGGGCCTGTCATTTTAAAACAAATATTTTTGAACAATCAACGTAACAAACAGCATGGTTGTCTAGTGGAGCAGCGTCAGCAGAGCAAATGTCAAACAAGAACAAAAAAACAATAGAAAAACGGCGAGTAACGGGCGCTTTGCCCACGGCTTCTTAGAGCCGCGCGCATCCACCTTTCGCCACCATTCGCCGTTGGTGGCGCCACCAGTACAGGTCAAAGCAGCAGCGCACGAGACGGATAGCGCCAATCTACATTTGGTCCTTCGCCGAGCACCCCCGATTCATCAACCAGTGGACTTCTCCAAAAATTAAAATACGTAAAACAACAGAAAAAAAACAGCCTTCAGGGTTGTCTCTCACTGATATGATGTAGGAGCATAAGCTTAATAAAAAATTACACCATCTCCCGCTAAAGGGTACCATGAGGCGATGCGAATCCGGAGCACTTGCACGATCGCGTTCCGTTGGCATTCGTGGGGCATGCTACCGACCTTGCGTCGCGTTTCAGAGGAGTGGAGAGGGTGAGTGGAGAGGGGAAAGGGGATGGGATGCGGAGAGGGGAGGGGAGGTGGAGATGGGGAGGGGGGTAGAGAGGAGGTGTATGGAGAGGGCTTGCGTATGCGCAGTAAGGGTGGTCACGCCGCACACCACCACCACCGGTTTGAACTGCTATATGATGCGTCGCATCTAAAAGGACTGGTTAAGGGCTCGGGAACTACAATCAAATTAGTTGAATGGTGATACGTGCGCAACAAAATTGCACGAGTGGACAGATTGGTTTGCCCTAAGTGAACATAGGAAAAGGACGTTTTTTGGGTAGGTAGTACGAAAGCGTAGGGCTAGGGTGCGCCGGTGCTGTGCTCCTCACCTCCCCCTCCCTCCGCCACGCGCAGTTTTCCTCGCAGCATTCGCCTCGAGCAGCGCTTGCTTGGCGTCCTACTCGCACGCCTCCGGGCACCATACGCTAGAGGCTAGCGTCATTCAAGAAATTTAAGTGAAACCCCCCCTTCCCCCCAAACAAAGAGTGGATCGTAACGAAACTCGGGAAGATATCAACAGATGACAAAAAGACTTTTAAAAGGTAGGAATTGTACTAGTAATTGGTTGCGCGGAATAGGTAGGATAATGAGATTGAATGTGAGGGAGGAAAAGTTTAAGGAGACACGTGGACAGCATATTAAAATCTAATTGATAGGCACACACAGAGAAGCCCACAGGTCGACCTCAAGCGAACATATGATAAGAAAGGGATGTTTGATGGGTACGCAGCACCCTAGTGTTGGAGTATGAAGAGATGTACTTCCCACGTGTAATACCTCATTAGCATAGGCGTGCGCACAGGGGGGGCAGGGGGGGGCGGCCGCCCCCTCTAATCACCTAAGAGGGGGGGCGCAAAATCTGCCCCGTACATTAACCCTTCAAGTGACATAAGAGGGGGGGGCGCAAAATCTGCCCCATACATTGACTTAGTAGGGTGGGGGGCGCTGCGATGAACCTTCGCCCCCCCCCCAAATGGGGAACCCTGCGCACGCCTATGCTCATTAATTTTATTTAGGGTCTCTTTATACCGTAAATTGCCTTTAGTTTCGCTGTAAGTAGAGCTAGAAAGGCGGCGTTTGGTGTGTAGCTACTTGTGGTACAGCACGCTATTGCTAATCTACTCGTCATCGTCTCAGTTGAGCTTAAGACCAGATGTAACGTACCTCGCTGCACACGTGCGTAGCTCGCAGATCTCTCTCTCTCTCTCTCTCTGCTTTCGTGGCAGCGCTCGAATAGCGCGCACGCGCGATCGCTTGTGATAGCTGCGCTTATGTCACACGCGTCCAACACGTTGCATGCTCATCTCGCCGTGCTCTCGTGAGGGCGCTTGCACCGCGCCCGCTTCTCCTTCCTCCGCTACTCTCCTATCGTTCGGCCTTGCTTCCGCCGTCGTGTTCGGACACGTCGGCAGTCCTGTGGCCGTACCACAGAACACTTATACATCCACTTAAAGAAGGGAAACTGCACCTTTGACAGTGAAACGGAAATAAGAGTAGCGGTGGCGTTGTGAACTAAAGTATCTGACCAAGAAACGGCGCTGCGAAAACTATCGTCATCATTGTGCTGGGGCAATATGGCTGCCGCATTGCTGGCGGGTGCGGGTGGTCGCGGTGCGCGCCCGCTGGTTCTCGCCGCTGGTTCTCGGCGCGAACACAACACTATCCCAGTATTGTGTTCGCGCGCACGGCAGCCTAAAGTTACTAGAAATATTCCCGTTACGTCGCCAGGTGACCGAGGGGCCTCAACTGGCAAAAAACACGCCAAGCAAGTAAGCTTACATTGTTTATTGGCAATCGTGAATGCATGTCAGTCACAGAATTGAACAACACATACAAGAAACAGAATTAGCCATCTGCTTAATAAGATTACCAGCTGAAATTGAGTAGCTCTATGTGTCTTTGTTCGTTCATGATACCGCTTACAGTACGCAGAACGAAGCGGACAGCGATACTATTTACGATGGGTCTCCCTTGCACAGTACTTGCGTACAGTGCTGCCCGTCGTCTTTCTCGCTACACATGCGCGCTTGACGATTTGAGCGGTAATGAACAAACAGCATCAAAACTCGCAAAAGATGCAGTGCCAGTAAGATTAGCCTGAGCCTCAACGTACTGTTTTGAATACGCATTGGTGAGATGCGCCCGGCGTTGAAAATAAAGTGAAACCACGCTGTTGTGCTAGCTATTCCTATAGCTAACGTGTGCTCGTTTTTGCGCTCAATATCCTTGTGTTCTTGCCTGAGCGCCGGTCTTTTTACGATGAATTCCGACCATTTAGCTCAACTTTCAGTTCAGCTAAGCTCGTGTATTCTGGGAAAACACGATTTACGGTATCACGTTGAAAAAGGCACTTGGTTTATGTTTGAAAAGAGGTTGCAGTGACAAACACTTCAATTGAGTAACTGTTGGCGAATAAGAAAAGCCTTATTGAAAATCAGTTCCGCATGGTGGCGAAATCCCGCATGGTGGCGAAAGGGTTAAGAAAGGGAAAATAGACAACCACCCGTTTGTAGCACGAAGCCACCAGGAAATCCATACGGATTTCTCAGAAATAAAGCCTCTTAGTTGCCGAAAAATTCGTCCTTGTCCAGGGTTCGAACCCGAGACCAACGCCTTTCCGGGGCGGTCGCTCTGCCAATTGAGCTAATCAGGAAGCCAGCAATTGGCAGTGCGAGGGCGAATTGATGGAGAACTCGAAGCAACTGGACACATATTGCCCAACTAGACAATATGTGTCCAGATGCTTTGAGTTGTCGATAAATAGATAATCTTAGAAAATGTCATTGGAATCCACAAGCGGTGCATCTGATCAGCTGCACGAGTCGTAAAACCTTTTGAAATGACAAAAAACACAGCGCATGCAAAACAAAGAAAGCTATGTTCAAATGCAAAGCAGTGCATCTTCACTCACCGGTGCGCACGCCCACATGGTGCATGGTTATTCCGTTTTCGTAGGTAGACTCCAAGCTCTTTGCCGGCGTTGCATTTTTACTCTGGAAGCTGACAGCCCAACGTTTATAAAGTATCTATAAACGTTGGTGCAGCCGGTGAAACACCGCAGCTGACACGATTCACAGGCTTTAGACACGTTCGCTTTGTGCCAGCGGTATGTAAAATTTGGCGCACAAACTCGCATTGCTACATCAAAACTGATTTAAAACACAGCTGCGTAATGCCAATCAAAGAAAACGACCGCGGTACAACTTGAATGGAATAAACGACCGAAGCGCAATCGATGACGATGGGCTGCTGCTTTTCGAGCGTCAGTGTAATCTCAATACTTATCCTCAAACAATCAAGCTCTTGTATTAACTCTAGAACTTGTATTACTCTAGAACTTGTATTAACACAAAAACTGGTCCCTACTAACTTTATGAAAAATGACACGGTAACTACGATTCTAACAATCTTCGGATATATTTTGAAATGAAAATTTTTGGCCGGGTTTCCTAACACGGAAAGTGCGAACGAACTTATCCGACCGCTAAAACAGGAGTCTGTAGTTCCACTATACGCGAATCTTCATGGAATCGCCGCGGTTGATTTTTTTGCCCTCTGAGGCGATCGCTGTAACTTGAGATTTTCCGGGGCCTGGCTGTACCTCGTTGGGGCAAAGACACTTTCATAATGAGAGGCAATGTAGCTCCAAAGTCACCGGTGTCAATATGACTTTTGCTCCATGACGGCAGATCTGGAGAGGAGCGGCGTGGTGTTGAGGCAACAGGCCGACGTCTCAGCGATTAGCTCAAAACCACGCCATGCGAAGGTAGGCAGCGGAGCAATGCTGTTTTCGGTCGGTACCCCTCGCGTTGGAGATCCCGCAAACTTTAGCGGCCGACAGTGCGCTCAGCACGAACTTGCTATCGCTATCAAAGGAAGACGTCATGCCGATGCCGCTTTCGGGCGGCATCTCCATGGCGTAGAATCTCGAACGCTGTCGCATGCCAGGCGCGTCCCGTGACCACGAAAACGGGTGCTTAGCATCAAAATTTCAGTAAGTTTGAGTTACGTGATGTGTACAGTGATCTCTATTTGCTTTACATCTCGTCCGACAGGGGGCTTTTAATCCACGTCCATCAAATTCAACGAAGACTTCTTAGACAGCATTATCGTACTACGGTTGCTTTTCACTGTGGCAGTAGCGCATTGCTGTGGTTCATATATATACAGGCTTTGCAACCATGTGCAACAAAGAAAAAATGGCGCAGCTCGCACTAAAAACGCAAGGCGGGAACCAAAAGTGAAGCTCGGTGGCAACTCTTTGTTTTAAGCGAGCAGCATTTTAGGGGGCCGGGCTTGTCATTCATCCGTAGATCTCAAGAACTAACAGACAGCAATGTCAAGGAAAGTATATGGGGTGTTATTTGTAGTAATTAGAATATAATTGTGAAGAAAGTAGAGTGGACGAAAAGATAACTTGCCGCCGGCAGGGACCGAACCTGCGACCTTCGAATAATGCGTCCGATGCTCTATACCACTGAGCTACGGCGGCGGTCATCTCCCCGTCCACTTTATAGGGTATGTATGCGGATTGGAACTTAGGAGTGTCAGTCAGCGCCAGTCGCAGCCATGGCGGCGTGTGTGGAACACTCTTTTTTTTTGCCTTTTTGGCGTCACGTAGCACGTGATCTATTTACGAGCAGGCAGCTGACCAATAATCCCTCGCATAATACCTGAAGGCATCATGTCTGCAAGAACGAGACCCTCTCTATAAATGAAGGAAAGATTACATTTAAGGGCTCGTTTTTCTTTGTTACACACGATATTAAGGAGAACTAACAGACAGCAATGCGGACGAAAAGATAACTCGGTGCCTGCCGGCGGCAAGTTATCTTTTCGTCCACTTTACTTTCTTCACAATTATACGCGTTTATACTAAAGGTTCGATGAGAGTTACGACGACTTGCAGCTCGCTTTAATTTTACGTGTACGCTGTGAATTTTCATTGTTTAGAAAACCATTGCTTTAGAAAACATCTGGCATCTTTCGTTAAGCAGCTGGCGAATTTTCGTTTTGCTTTAGAAACATCTGGCGTCTTTTTGTTTTGCTTTTAGAAAACATCTGGCGTCTTTCGTTGGTTTATTTGATCAGTCAACGGCGTTTTGAACAAAATTTTTATTGTTTATTCACGCACAGGAGAAATCTCACTAGGCACTACTTTGGAGGTAAACAATGGCTGCTAATGGGAATGAGAGACAGAAGAAGTCGGCTTTTAGCTAACACTTACACTTCTACTTCTACTAACGTTTAATACTGGAACATGCCAATGGCTGCTAATGGGGAATGAGAGACAGAAGAAATCGGCTTTTAGTTAACGCGCACGCTGCGAATTTTTTATTGTTCAACAACGCACAGGAGAAATCTCCCACCGGCACCACGTTGGAGGTCAAGATCTGGTACTAGCGTTGAGACTGGTTACGCACTACGACGGGGACGAACGGGTGCCGCTTTAAGGAGCTTCGCCCCTAAAACATCGAACATTGCTGTGCCACTTCCCTCGTTTTGCCCCCGAGAGATAAGTACTGTCCAACGCACTGCGGCGACTGGATGATCCGCCAATTTCCGTGCAGCTGCTACTACAGCACCGTCCACATCTCTCGACGGCCCACAAGGCAGTGAAAGCACTTTTGTGTTTTATGAGAACGACGGGCTTGTGCGAACGCCTGTGACTTGTGGTGCGATCCCGCACGCTGCAGTGAATTCATTGCATCTCTTCTCTCTCCTTTTCCCCCTCTTCACTCCTCTCTATTTCTCGTCTCTCCATTCCCCTTCCCCGATTTCCCTGTGTAGGGTAGCCAACCGGAAGAGTTTCTGGTTAACCTCCCTGCCTTCTCCTTTTTCTGTTTCCTTCCTTCCTTTATGCAACACCCGTATGCATCGTCAGATAGTTCAAATAGTATGCATCGTCAGAAAGAGTGCATTGGTCGGTAAAACAGTAACATTACAGCATTCCCTGAATTCTGTCTAAATCGATTAGCGAGGTTGACTGAATTGAACGAAAACATAATGATACGCTTCCACTGTATCATATCCGAGAAGTTCTCTGCGCATTGAATATGGGTATTTCTATCGAATGACCGTATTAAAAGCAGCGCCACGCTATTTTCGTACTACTACAGTCATACGACTATGTTCATGTCCGGAGAATTTCGACGCCGTGCTTTCGGGCAAAATGCTACTACCAGTGCACTGTATGATAGAGATCACCAAACGCGAATCACAATGGAGGAAATAACTATGTTTTGCTGCTGAACAGGCTAACAGAAACGTTGATTTATAAATATCAAGTACGATTGCGCTTCACAACATTAGGTCATTAAGCGCACCCCCAAGCCGCGCAAAAACGCTGTTTGATGATATTTTAGACATAATCTCGAATAAGAAATCTCATTGCTGGAGTGTTGTCTGAAATCACAACGCGAAATTAGCACTGCTTCTCACACTTTGCCATGTGACCAGTATTATAACAAGTCTAGAAATCACGATTTTATTCATACGCAATATATACGGTCACATATCGATATCAGTTGGTGCAAAAAAATTGTAGCTTTTTGCTTATGTATTCTAAACGCGCGTACAAAAATTCACAAACCGCGAATGTCCTTGAATACACCAAAAAAGAAAAAGGCATCTTCTGGCAATGCAGACTAAGGTAAGGAGAACCAAATGCCGATACGTGGGGTAAACACTTTCCCACTACGTAGAAAAGGCATGCAAAAAACGTGAATGTTCTTGATTGCTATATTGCTGTAACATTGTTCTTTTTTTAGAAAAAGAGTTGTATTAGAATTTTTATGCACTGTCGGTCTAGAAAAGCCTGTTTCAATCAGCGGTTATGAATGACGACATAAGGGTAGAGGTATTTTGGAAAGCTACCGCGCTAAAACACTTTCATAAGCAACCCGTAGAGCAGAAGGCTGACTTTTTCTAGTTCTGCCGCCGTAAACCTGTGCGCAACGTCGCCAACCTTCCGTACCAGTAATCTTCAGGTGCTGCTTAGCCCAGTAGCTTCTACAACCGTTATTTAACGCGAATGTTTGGGAGAGTTGGTCGAGCATTGCACAGGACATCAACAACCCCAGATGCAAGCGTCCAGGTGGGTTGAACAATGACTTGGTTATACGACAAATACCTAAGACACCGTTTAGAATACGTGACGTTATGAATCGAAAAAGACAAAGGTATGATCTGGTACTGATAACGTGAAGGCCTTCTCTTTAGCGATGAACACTTCTTAGTCACGATAAAAGAAGGTGGGCTTGCAAACACGGACATATGCGAAGAGATCAAGGCAACAGAAACGTTGACACGGATAAATCGCACAGCAGTGAAATTGCTTCTACTTTTTTTTAGAAGACACTTACATTTGGGATGAATATTAGGCGGGCTACACTAAAAAGTGTGCACTGCGATTGTATGTATGCTTCGTTCCAATGGGAACTGTTGAACTTACCAAATGTAAGATATATGTGTATTATTTTATTTCTTAATTTTTTCTCTCCTATTAACCAAGTCGAAAAGGGAGCCCTCACCAAGCAATGGCGACAACAGCTCTCTCATTTATCTTTCTTTATTTCAATAAAGAAAAGAAAAAACGCCAACTATTAACTTTGTGTTGCCTTGATCTCTTCTTGAGCTTTCTGCGCCTCAGATGGTGTAGTGCTCTTTTTGAAATCGGCCAACTTTTGACCGATTGGCGATGTTACTTAGTACGTCATCACGCAACGTCAAGCGGTGACGTCAGAAATTTAGGTGATATGTGACGTTACGATGACGTACCATAGTGCGGTCACGATGTGACATCATCGGTCTCGCGGAGAAGGTCACGTGGGCTCTGGGACGGAGAACTGCGAGACTTTGGCAGAGCTATTTACGAGAACTCATGGGATATTTGCGAAACCACCATTTGCCGCGTTTGACATTGCATCCAAGCCTGTCGCCTTAGAATTGTGGACGATTCGGACGATTAGGCACTCTACTATGGAAGGAAGGCAAACAGTCGCTGCATATGCATGTACATCACGGGTATTGATGGTTCTCATTGAAGTAGAAGCAACAGAACATACCGTCAGTGCTGATCAGCATCGAAGTACATGTATCTTAGATACTACTTTGGATACTACTTGGGTACCTCGTATCTCTGTTGCCATACGTCTCGGTGCATCAGTATATAAATTTCCGATACATGTAATCATGCATCGTGTATCTTAAGATACAAGATAGTGCGATCGCAACACCACCGTGCGAAGAAATAAATGATGGCTGAACTCGGCTTCTCATTGGCTGCTGCCACTAAGCCACCTGAATAAAACTAAATGCCGTGATAGTATTTCATCTTTCCCCCAGAGTCCTTCAGGGAGGTCAGCCGATGAGGTGTGTGCTTTCCTGTAGGTGGAGTTGAGTCACCAGGTGGCGCTCGTGCCGCCTCGCCAAAAACAATCGCAATATGGACACTCTCGATGGGTTTTCGCCCTCGTTGTCGCCTTCGTGTTCCGTGTAGAGTACAGATCGATAACATCACCCCGTGCGTCGTATGTTCCACCCGCGAGTTATAGCTTGCGAGTGCTGGCGACGAACGCCGCTAAAGCACAGATGAAACGAGCCAGCCACCTCCGTCGCATGGAGGGCGCATGAGAAACATCTACACGCGTGCCAGGTCTGCCGTCCATTACCCCTCAAGCAGCGAGTAAACGCCCCACCCGTCCTTCGTGCAGCCTCAAGCGACCCCGGGTGAGGGCGGGGGGCTGCATCACTCGAGCAGCAAATGCGACTTTTGTTCATAAGGGCGCGCTCGCGGGCGCTAACGAGCGCGATATTTCAGCAGGTATCAGCGCACGGCTCGTACACCCTTCTACGTCCCGTGCGGTCAACGCGAAGCGGTGAGACGAGAGACTGCATGAAAGCCGCTTCTATCCCTGGTGCGGTCGTATTCTCTTACACCAGCGTTTTCTACAGTTACGTATGATCGGACACAAAAGATTTAGCTGCTAGGCTTACTTCGCATAACATTACAATTTGTTGCTCTCGCATTTATTGCTTCGCCCTTGCGACTCCACTGTGATTTTTTTTTACTTTTGTCATTGCCATGATACATGTCTCTCTTGTGACGCATTGTTTAGTGCGTGCGGCGTCTATCGCGCAAATTCTGATGCCGCAACAGTGTAATTATCGAAGTTTCTTTCTATCGCTCTCTTTCACGTGTTTGACGTGCTCACTTCGCTGAGCATAGGCCCAGTTCCTATGGCCCATACCCACCTGAGGAGTTTTGCACGACGGAACACAAGTTACCGATAGCTTAAATAGCTTCACTGTAGAGAAAATGAAGAGAGCGCGGGACGTTTCATGATGAATGTTTTCTTATACACATTAGGCACACCAAGGTTTTTACGGCCGGCTTAAGCCAGCTTCGGTGTATAAAAATTACACCATCTCCCGCTAAAGGGGACCATGAGGCGATGCGAAGCCGGAGCACTTGCACGATCGCGTTCCGTTGGCGTTCATTGGGCATGGTACCGACCTCGCGTCGTGGAACGCGAAGAGGGACGCTACGCGCGTCGTATCTTCCATCTAGCCTGGCCGTTAATTCTCACAGGGCGAGCGGGGAACGCGGTCGACAGGCGGGCGAGAGGGGGCAGCGTAGGAGAGGAGAGAGAAGGGGAGGGGACGCGCATGCGCTCGAGCTCATCGCGGCGTTGCGCAGGAGAGAATTTCGGCATGTCTAGCCCGCGTTTCAGAGGATGTGTGGAAAGGGGGAGGGGAGAGGGTATGTGGAGAGGGGAAGGGGAGAGGCGGAATGGAGAGGAGGTGTGTGTAGAGGGTATGCGCATGCGCAGTAAGGGCGGTCACGCCACACACCACCACCACCACCACCACCACCACCACCGGATTGAGCTCCGCCTTAAGATACTTCGCATCTAAAATTCTCCGCGTGGCTTTACTATCGCAAGCTCCATTGGACAGCAGAGCTGGGGAAAGCCTCAGCGATGAAATTCCTACGCCGCTTAAGTATGAGTTGCTTTCTCCATTCCTCCTCAGCCTCGCATCCCTTTGCCGGTCACTTCCCTCCTCCTGCCCGCTCGTCTGACTTAAACTCTGACTTGACTCCTTATTGCTTTACTATGATGTGCTCTCTACATTCCTCCGCACCCTCGCCCATCCTTTTCTTTCTCGTCCACGTTCCTTCTCGTCCCCCTTCGGCTCACTCATTCCTTGCCTTGACACTCCATTCTTTTACTATGCTTCAATATGTCCTTTCCTTCTCCTCATCACCCTCGCTTTCATTGCACGTTAACGTCCCTTCTCCTCCCCCTCGCTTCACTGTGTTGCCGACATTTTGAACGCAACTGCTCGTGCCGAGCTGGCGCCTCGAGCACGGGTTGCCTTTTCACTTTTCTCGACTGTGGAACGCATCGTATAAGGACGCCGACCTATGCGTCTCCGCCTTGTGGCGACAGTGGTTTACTATGTTTTAGTGCCTCCCTTCTTCCTCACCATCACCCTAGCTTCCGTATTTATTGCACCTCCCTCTTCCTCCCCCTTTCGGCTCAGTCATTTTTTCTTGTCCTTAGACTTCATTGCATTGCTCTGGTTTGCTCTCTGCCGTCCTCGTCATTCTCACACTTGCTTCCAATACCAGTTCACCTCCCTCCTTCACCCGGTCGCCTCACACATTTCTTACCTTGAAGCTCCATTGGCTTGACACCCCTTTGCTTTACTATGATGTACTCTCTCCATTACTCCTCAGACCCACCCTCACCTTCGCTTTAATATCTCGTTCTCATCCCTGCACCTCCCCCCCTCGCTTCACTCAATCCTTGCCTTCACACTCCTTTGCTTTACTATGCTTAACTCTCTCCCTTTCTTCACACCCTCGCTTCCCGTTCCCAACTCTGCGATGCACCGGCTTCGCTATGCTGCAAACGATAGCGCTGTACACAGGTCGAGCATAACAGCCCCGCTGTAAAAAATCAGTCGGTACCGCGCCGTGCAAACCGTCGAACAGCGAAGGTATCCTGCTTTTCATCAGACATTACTTTTTCCTCCTAAGTTCCGGCAAAGCTTTCACTAACTATTTTATATACCTCCTGGCTGGCTCGTGATGAGCCTCTGTCCTCGTAATATCGGGTTGGCACCGGCGAAGCGACCGGCAGCATCGTCTCAACGCTCGTTATCGAGATCTCACGTGCACCATGACCGCTCAATGAGCATGACAACGTCGGAGGGACAATGACCCCCGCACACGCACGCGTGATTCGCTGCGAGAGGCGCGCGGCGAGTGTCCCACGTGCCCCCCCGCCCCCCCAATCATACGCTTCCCATCAATTCCTGTGGTGCAAGCGTGGGTATATAGACCACTAGTTAAGAGACGTGCTTCGGTATGTGAGAGTCCATGTACAAACTTCATCTCGCCAAAAAGATTCATTTCGTTTTATTTATTACTTTAGTCATTCCTCCATCCATTTACATGTCCTGTGTACGCAGTCGATCAGGTGACCTCCTTCCCGCTCTCACAAGGCTCCTTTCGCGCTGGTCACGCAACCTGCTTTAGTGAACGCCGCACGGCAACGGCAAAGGGTGCACAAAGACAACCTTGCTGTAAAATCGCTGACAGCACAGTGTATAAGGAGCGGTCATCTTAAGCAGTTAAAGAAACCCGATGAGTTGTTTCGGAATGACACTAAAATACTGTGATTAAGAAACAGAAAATTTTGGACATTCTAGCAGACGTTTCATTCATAGGTTGCGGTTGAGAAATTTTAAAGCTAACATTTATCTCTATAGGCGTTTGTGCTACAGTATGTAGGACTATAATAACACATTTCTGAGGTATCTTCTGATAAAGATGGAGAGTGTTGTACGAATAATTGTGGTAACATGTGGTATCTGCGTCTGGGACAAGGAGGTTTAAAAAAATCACAGCGTATCCACGGGGTGAATGATGATGAGTGGGGCGAAGCTACGGAGGGAATCATCTGTAAACCGTGAAACTCTTCCGTGAAATGCGCCCAGTACATAATATAAAGAGTGTGAAACATCGTGTATATATTAAACATCAAACTTTTATTGTACTGTTGGTTTACGTGGTCCCTTCATTATCACTTGTGATCGGTGAAATGCAAGGAAGAAGTCCGCTCCCGAGCGAAAGAGCGCCAAGAGCGACCGCATTCCCCGCTCGCCCTGTGCGAATTAAAGGCAAGGCTAGAGGGAAGACAGGACGCGCGTTCCACGACGCGAGGTCGGTAGCATGCCCAACGAAAGCCAACGGAACGCGATCGTGCAAGTGCTCCGGCTTCGCATCGCCTCATGGTTCCATTTAGCGTCCCAAAACCAAACATATTGCTCAAGGTGTGCCTTGCGTTTTTCGTAGAAATAATTTCTTTATCATGTACATTAAGACGAAAAGTTGAAAGCTCACTAGAGTGTATCGCCCGCAAAGTATGTCTTTTAGTGTGATTTAACTCTCGTACGGCAGGGTCCTCGCGCCGTTGCCGGTCCACCTCGCCCGTTGACGATCGGGCGAGGTGGCTAAATACAACTACTACTACTACACTTTAAGAAAAACATCTGGCGTTCTTTCGTTCTGCTTTTACAAAACATCTGGCGTCTTTCGTTGGTTTATTTCATCAATCAACGGCGCTTTGAACAAAATTTTTATTGTTTAATCACGCACAGGAGAAATCTCACCAGGCACTACCTTGGAGGTAAACAATGGCTGCTAATGGCAATGAGAGACAGAAGAAGTCGGCTTTTAGCTAACACTTACACTTCTACTTCTACTAACGTTTCCTACTGGAACATGCCAATGGCTGCTAATGGGGAATGAGAGACAGAAGAATTCGGCTTTTAGTTAACGCGCACGCTGCGAATTTTTTATTGTTCACCAACGCACAGGAGAAATCTCCCACCGGCACCACCTTGGAGGTCAAAGCGTAAGACTTGTTACTCACTACTACGACCACGACGACTACGAGGGACGAACGGGTGCCGCCTTAAGGAGCTTCGCCCCTAAAAAAATACTAGAGTGGAAGCTCTCGAAACGCCTTGCCAGCGAAAGTGAAGCCAGCTTTTTCCCACCAAAGAGCTCGGAAACTTGCTCTTTTCTGGTGGTGCCTACTTAGAGATCAAATGGCTTTGATCTGTTAGGGTGAATACTACGTTAATAGCAAAATAAAAGATCATTGTTGCCGACAAAAGTAACCCACCGAGAGGAGTATTGACGATTGATACCCAATAAAATTTGCCATGACTTTGAGGCTTACCTACGCAAACTAGTAACACAAAGACACACTTGCAGCAGTATTTGACCGTAAAAGTTGCCGTAATAAACTTCTCTGGCGTGCGCGGAAAACGCTCGCTTTCCTTCGCCAAATGCCGATGGTTTATCGTGCCCCTAGTCTGGGATCGCACGGCGATGCAATTTCAATATATATTTGCGAAATACGCCTGGGCGGCGAATGTGTATGGAGCCGAATGAGGCTATGCAATGTGGGTGTTCGTTATCTTACAGAGCAACCGCAGGTACGCAGGCTTCTCGTCGAGAAATTTTGTGAAGATGCGGACAATGCTTCTTACCACGGCTGAATTCTTCAACTCCTGCTGAGTCAAATTATCGAGAACTAAAACCTTTTATCAAACGTCTTTTCTGTCTCAAAATATCCAGCAGTTTCCTCTGTTTTTACCTCTGCTGCCATCGTCAAGAGGCTTCGTAACTCATTTTGTGATTCGTTGTTAGTAGCCGTTGGGGCTAAATATGGAAATGACGCTTAATTCTGCGACGCAATGGGGAGCACGGCGCATGTCAGGAAAAGGGAAAGTGGAAAATAAAGAGGATAGCAGCAGAAGGGGAGACGAAACAGCCAGGTTCTCTTCTATTCATGGGGGAGGCCGATAGTGAGGGGAGTGCCCATCAAGTTGAGGGCGCTCAACGGTAGGCGGTGCATTCTTAACCAATCATGTTTCAACAATATGGGTTAAAGTGATCACTGGGAGCAGGAGCCTTCGCCCCTGCAGAGGCCACATTTAGGCGGCACATTATGATGATACTAACGAACAATTTCAATGTGTAAGCAATTCTACGGCGACTCATCGGGAAAACTGTCTGTCTGTCTGTCTGTCTGTCTGTCTGTCTGTCTGTCTGTCTGTCTGTCTGTCTGTCTGTCTGTCTGTCTGTCTGTCCACATCCGCGAAGTGAATGATGTTAGAGGAGCTTGCTCGGAGTTAATCGGGTAAACCGCGAATACTCCGCATAATTCCTCTGCTGTGACACGGCCGCTACATAAAAAAAACAGGTGCGGCCTGCTGCGTCGCGTCGCCGTCAATGGGCAAGCGCGTCCCGGTCGAGTTCACAGTTGCGGCCGCAGGTTTTGGTGAGGACGCCACTAGCGCGGTCCGCAAAGCAGAGGCCAGTTCGTGCTACCATGGTGCTACCATTATGGAGCGGCCGTGGTGCTACAACGTGGTCGGCTCGGAATTTATGCGTTGTTCGTGTGCTTTTTTGTGTGATCGTGTGTGTGAGTAGCTTTCCTCATGTTTCTTACGCCTGAGTGCGTTTATTTGGTGTGCGCGTCTGTGGCGGACGGTTTTTTCCAGCGGTGAGATGCCGCGAAGCTGTTGTGTGCCGCTGTGCAATTCAAACGCGAGAAGAGACGCTAGTATGAAGTACCACGAATTCCCTAGCGATCTGCAGCGTCGCGAAGCGTGGCTGAAGAATATTTCTCGCCAAGGGCCATCAGAAAAAGCAAGTAAGTGGGAGCCAAGCGACAGGTCACTGGTATGTTCATTACATTTCACTGAGGATGACTATAAAAAGAACAGGAAGATTAGGATTTAGCTTCCGACTGCGTTCCCGACTGTGTTTCCCGGTTATCCGCACTACATGCAAAAAAAGAACGCGCAGCCCAGAAAACGACGGCGAATGAATGCAGCTGATGACGCAATAGTTGGAGCAGGTGACTGTGAAAGCTCAGGAGAAAGCCCTAAGATCAAAAGTTCCTCGCACCCTGTGATAGACGAGATCGAAGCGTTCGTTCCACAGTCGGCCTCAGAACCGAGCACAGAACGTAGCTTTCCTGTAGATCAGGCCTGTCAAACCACATTAGATCTTGCGCAAGAAAAAAAAACGGAAGACAAAAGGAAGAAGCGTACACAGAACAAGCGCTTATCAGTTCTGTGTATCTTATTTTGCCGCCGTTTCTTTACGTGCTACTGATTTCATGTCATGCACCTTTACTAACCTGCCGCGCTTGTTATAGAGAGACAGAGGAAAAGTCAAATTTCGGGAGAAAAGGCGGCCACCCTCCTGAGTGCCTGCATCACTCACTACTTCGTCTTGAAGAAACGCGTAAATATACTCAGCATAATTCGTAATAACGAGAACTTCTTTTAATTTCAGGTGAGTAAAGCGGGCAACCTTCATGAAGAGTACTGAGGCCCACTCTACAAATATTGGTAGTCCTATGGCAAACTGTTCACGTATGTGGGGTAATCGGCATTTCTAATAACGACTTCAATATTCAACCTGTAATGTGCAGCTATAAAACGCGTAATCTACGGCCTGATTGGACTAAGTATCGCGCGTACAAACGCGGCTGTCGAAGCGCTTCTCCGTGAACAGCTGGACCGGTGTGGTGGCGCCAGAGCGGGCGCAAGGACAACTAGGCCCCGGACGCCGTTTCGGCGCCACGCAGCAGGCCGCACCTGTTTTTTTTATGTAGCGGCCGTGGCTGTGATATAAAAAAATCACAGCATATCCACGGAGTGAATTATGATGAGTGGGCGAAGCTGCGGAGGTTCATCGGTAAACCGTGAATCTTCCGTGAATTCTGCCCAGTACATCATCACCGACGTGAGATCGGGCGCGTTTATACTAAAGGTTCGATGAGTTATGACGACTTGCAGCTCACTTTAATTTTACATGTACGCTGTGAATTTTCATTGTTCAGAAAACCATTGCTTTAGAAAACACCTTGCGTCTTTCGTTAAGCAGCTGGCGTCTTTTTCGTTTTGCTTTAGAAACATCTGGCGTTCTTTCGTTTTGTTTTTACAAAACATCTGGCGTCTTTCGTTGGTTTATTTCATCAATCAACGGCGTTTTGAACAAAATTTTTATTGTTAATTCACGCACAGGAGAAATCTCACCAGGCACTACCTTGGAGGTAAACAATGGCTGCTAATGGGAATGAGAGACAGAAGAAGTCGGCTTTTAGCTAACACTTACACTTCTACAGAGACAGAAGAATTCGGCTTTTAGTTAACGCGCACGCTGCGAATTTTTTATTGTTCAACAACGCACAGGAGAAATCTCCCACCGGCACCACCTTGGAGGTCAAAGGGTAAGACTTGTTACTCACTACTACGAGCACGACGAGGGACGAACGGGTGCCGCCTTAAGGAGCTTCGCCCCTAAAACGTGACACGTTGTTATAGTAGCGATTATGGTGCGCTCGTTGTCGAATCACAAGCGGTCGCAGACCTTGCAGCTGTGGCCGAACGTGTGGTCGAGGAAATCGCGCTTGAAGCGCACGTCGGCGCCACCAACTTTAGGTAGCGACCACTTTCGGCGCTTGGCCGCTGGATCCCGCGCCCGTACCGCTTTTTGGTTTTCTTGCCACCGCTTCCGCGCTGCTTCGGCTTCCCGGGCTTGTATTTCGCGGTCCACACGAAGCTGACGTCTCTCCTCGGCCTCGCGAGCTCTCACCGCAGGGTCTTAGCGGCGAGCCCGCGTTGCTGCTGCCTTGAGAGCCCTCCGCTCCACCGCCTTGAATTCCTCGTTCATGTTAGTAGTATCGAAACGCACTGTTGTGGCCCCCTAGCTGTCTCCTATCAAACTAGAGCCAGCGCCGAAGTGGAGCGAGCGCAGCATGCTACAGTTGGCTATGCTATCTGTGGTTTTGACTGCGTTATTATTATAATCAAGGCGCTCGAATAACAACAGGAAGACGACTTCTACATTGCGCGATCGTGCGCTAAGGTGGTCAGGCTTTACCTGTGTTACGCCCGGCTACTATGGCGATGGGCAAGCCCCGATCATAAAGAGCAAGTTCTTGAAAGAAATAATTGAATTAAACCAATTAATTTTTCTTTGGCAAAGAAGGCTTGAACCCGGGCGCTCGTGACCAGACTGGAGCGCGTTCACCATAGGAATATACAACTATGCTCGGACAACGTGAATACAACTGAACGATGCAAATACGTTGTGCCCGCAGTGAACAAGCAAATGTAAAAAAGTTACCTTATACGAGGGTGGTCTGAAAAGTTCTCGGCCTGATGTAGAAAAAAGCTTTTTGAACCTTCAAAATTATTTTTGTTTTTCAACATAGTCTCCTCTCAACTCTACACACTTGGTCCATCGATATTCCAGAGCCAGGATTCCGTCCTTAAAATGACTCTGTGGAAGTCCTGAAAAGTACTCATCCACAGCAGCAATCGCTTCTTCATTTGATGAAAAACGTTGCCCACCAAGAAAGATTTTGAGTTTTGGGAACAGGTGGTAGTCCGACAGGGCCAAGTCAGGAGAATAGGGTGGGTGCTCCAACAATTCGTACTTCAAATCGTGAAATTTAGCCATTGCAAGATGTCCTTTGTGCACCGGTGCATTGTCCTGATGAAAGATGATTTTCTTCTTCTGCAAACCTGGTCTTTCCTCACGAATTTTCTGATTCAATTGAGTCAAAAGGCCAGAATAATACTCCCCAGTTATGGTTTTAGCCTTTTCAAGATAATCCACAAGCAGAATGCCTTTAGCGTCCCAAAAAACAGAGGCCATCACCTTTCCTGCGGAGGGAACTGACTTGGCTTTCTTTGGTGCAGAGGACCCGGCTTCAGTCCACTGCTTTGATTGTTGTTTCGATTCCGGTGTGTAATGGTGAATCCAAGTTTCATCCATTGTTATAAATCTGCGCAAAAAGTCCGCTGGATTTTTGTTATACAGCTCCAAAGCACGCTGTGACATCGTCATGCGGTTGCGTTTTTGCTCAGGAGTAAGGATGCGCGGCACCCATCTTGCACAGAGCTTGTTCATGTGTAATTCGTTATGCAAAATGTGACATACACGTTCCACTGAGATGCCAACAGCCTCGGCAATTTCACGCAACTTCACTCTCTTGTCTTCCAAAACCATATCGTGCACGCGGTCAATCAATTCAGGAGTTGTTGCACTTTTTGGGCGCCCTTCCCGCGGGTCATCTTCAATGCTCTCTCTCCCCCGCCTAAACTCAGCAGCCCATTTCTTGACTGTGGAGTATGAAGGTGAATCTTGCTTGTAAACTTTAACAAACCTTTGGTGAATTTCATTCGGAGATAAACCTTCTTTTACAAAGAACTTTATCACCGCACGGTACTCAAGCTTCTCCATGCCTTCCGGTGCTTCACACTACACCCACTGTGATCGACTGTCAAAGCCAAACTGCTAATCGGCACTAGATGGCGTTTCATCTGAGACTTGCAGAGACATGTATGAACATGCACGTGAGTGCTACAAGTTCTCGCTCGCGTCATTCTTATTGAGGCCGAGAACTTTTCAGACCACCCTCGTATGAAGGCTCCGTTGAATTTAGTGGAAGTGGAATAAAATCCATCTGCACGACAAGATGTACAGCCAGCAGGAAGTCCAGACTATGCCCAACAGCAAAACTGAAACTTTACGAAACGCTAAAGCAAACACTTGTTTTGATGTTCGCTCGATGCGCGTGATAAGGGTCCGTTTGAGACACTGATGATTCGTAGAAAGAAGATACAAGTGGCCATGGCGATGCCGTACGGAAATTTGATAGGCATGGCTCCAAGCTACATTAAAGGGACACCAAAGTGAATAAGAAAAAGTAATTTTCTCGCATTAGTAAATGACCCTTTCACGGTGACAAAAACACGCTTGCTGCAAGACGACGCTTGGTAAGCAAGGAAACGCGCAAAAAGTACATGCGTGTGGCCACGCCACCTTGAAGTTGCTGCCCCAGTCGCCGTGACGTCACAGATTTTGTCTACGAATGCCTGCGTAGTTCCAAATAGGTAAAAATAAAGTACAATGAGGGAACCAAAGATTTAACATACCAAGTTTCATGAAATTTCATTCTCCCTATGCGGCCATAATACGAAAAAACGCTTTGAAATCTGTGATGTCGCCATTCGAGATTTTGGCGGGAAATTTAACAGTGGAATTGTTGACATTGATCTTTCTCACATATTATTTATCCTATGGTCGTGAAATCAAGAACACATAAGTCTTCAAGGTAAAGCTTATAAGTACAATGTACTTTATTGTTTCACTGTAGTGTATCATTAATGTTCTACGTTTTCGCATCACTGAATGCAACTGCCAAATGAGATTGTGTGTGTAATCATTGCGAGGTAATCATTGTGGCCGTCTGCACGCCTACGCTGCTTAAAACGAATCTAACATTATTCTTACAGCTTTCTCGTTGAGTAGGCTTATTTTTTGTTATTTCTCAGATTTTATGAAAGGCTTTGTTCATATTGTTACGGGGAGTATTTCTTTGTTTGTCACTGGTGGAGGTAACACTGCACGCAGTGCACACGAATACCGGCCAACAGGGCAGCTCTAGGCTCAGCCTCACAACAAAACATTGTCGTCGTCATCCATTAGATGTCAGTTCGGCGCCCGTACCGGAGTGGTATTTCTATACCCGTGGCATTATCCCGGCCAGAAAAACACTGTTCCGGTGCCTATATTGGTCAGAAGGGCGTGCCACCGTTGTAGGGCTTTAAGCGAGAAACATGCACGATGTCAGTTCTGGATGTAGCAGTTGGTGAGTTGGTTGTCTGGGAAATGTCATAGGTGACGGGTGTCACTTGGCGCAGGATTCGGTAAAACCCAACGTATCGCGATGAAAGCTTCTCGCAGAGGTCAACACGACAACATGGGAGCCACAGTACAACGAGAGGTCTCGGAGGAAATCAGAGATCTCGGAGGCGATCAGAGCACCGGTGATGTCATCTTGAGCGTATGAAGTGGTGGATAGTGGGTCAGGCGGAAGCAGGCTGAGTAAAGGTAGTAACGAACCGCGACCAAATATAAGACAAAATGATGAGTGCCCGGCAGGTTCATGACGCGACAAGTTGCAGGCGAAAACGACGGACCGAAGGGCAACGTCGCAATACGTGTGGTTGTCAGAAACGTACGTAGAGCATGTCCGTCAGTGTGCGTTTGAGGCGTTCGGTAAGTTCAGTAGCCTGAGCGTGGCAAGAAGTCGTAAACTTGTGACGAATAGCACAAGATCGAAGTAGGTCGTCAAACACACGAGACTGGGAGCAACGACCACGGCCTGTGAGTAAGTGACAAGCGTTAAGTAAGGCGTCACTGCCGACTACGTCGCTTTGAGATGGCACGTGCTCGACAGCTGCCTTTGCGAAGAGGAGGAACATCGAATAAACAATGAGGGACGGGTGTTTCCATCAATGTGTCTGAACTGATATGCACGACACAACATATTTTGGCGACTACGGTTTACGAGCCCATGTGCTACCGGTATGACCCTCATCTTCGTACTCGTGTACCTGTCGACCTATAAGATCAGTATTTCTGGAGTACAAACGCCGCAGGTTCCTGTCGTCACCTAAACACCCGGTCATCCCTTGGGAGCAATGGATCCAAGCATTGAGGAATCACATGGTTGCTCAGGGTGCCTCGTACCTACCTGCCATTTGTCGGAAGGTGATTCCACTCAAAATGATTCTGCTTAAGGTGTAACCTTAAGAGAGAGGAAGAGAGCAGAGTGGGTCAGGGAACAAACGGGGGTTAAGGATATCATAGTTGAAATCAAGAAGAAATGGATATGGGCCGGGCACGTAGCACGTCGGCAGGATAACCGGGGGTCATTAAGGGTAACTGACTGGATTCCAAGAAATGGCAGATGCCTGAAGGGGTGACAGAAAATTAGATGGGTAGACGAGATTAAGAAGCTTGTAGGTATAACGTGGCAGCAGAAAGCACAGGACCGGGTTGATTGGCGTAACATGGGAGCGGCCTTTGCCCTGCAGTGAACGTAGACAGGCTGATGAATATGATGATTCTGCTCAATTGCTTGGGCTTTAAAAGACAACGCATCCTCGAGACTCCGACGGCAACAGACGACCCAGTGCTTGCGACTTCGAGCACCCCGGAAGGGAGGTTGGCGTCTCCTAGTCCGTATGACTTCGACCACGCCATCGCGACGCTGGAAGGTCTTTTAAAGAGCAAGGTGAACGTCGCTGCAGCGCGTCACCGGTTTCATCGACGTACAGAAGGCAAAGGTGAGTTACAAAGGCGAATTACATCACCGCACTGAGAACTTTGGTAGGAGCCTGCGATTTCGGTGATTTGGCGGACGATTTGAAACACGACCAGATTATACAAAAACGACGAGAGAGTATTTACGTGAGCGCCGCCTTGTGCTGGAATAGTTCCTTACGCTTTCTAGAGCCCTTACTATTGCGAAACAGCACGATCAGGCGACAAGTGAAGCGAGAGAATGTTCCCGGAAGGAATCCCAAGTTCATCGTATTAAAAATAGTTCATATCAGAGAGAGAAGCATTGTAGCACGTGTACATACTATAATACGCAAAGTCAACTTTGCTGATCTTTCAAAGAGCAGGAATGTTATCGTGTTGGTTTTGCGGAGCACCTTGCAAACACCTTTCAGTGCTAGGCATAGGTCGGCAAAAAATGCGGAGCTCACTCAGACTCACTCACGAAACATATCTTACCCTCAGGGCTCACTCGGACTCAGACTCACCAAACTTTTCCTCATCCGGACTCACTCGGACTCAGACTCACTATAATTTTTCTCAACCGGACTCACTCGGACTCAGACTCACCAAAGTTTTATTCTCTCGAACTCACTCAGACTCAGACTCACGGCTCGATCTGAGTCTGAGTGAGTCTGAGTGAGTCGACTCATGAGTCCATTAGCATTTAATTATCCTTTTTCTACCATAATGTCAATGCTCTTTAACGCCAATATCTCGCATAATCGGTACGCTACTTAGCACCTTTTGATCTCGTACTTTCAAATAAGAGTTATCTGAGTTTGCAGTACAATAAGGACCATTTTATTGAAACGCATGACTCACACGAGATATTTATATCAGTAACTTTCCGTGAAAAAGTCCCCGGGGGGAGGTGAAGGCACCTCCCCCCTCTCCCTCCTCAACTCACGCCTCTGATCAATAAATATTGAGCTGACGTATGAACGGTAGCGCGTTGAAGTATGCGGGAGTATACGGGAGTATAAACGTGAGCTGACATAGGGCTGATAGTAATGCTAAAGTTGAGTAGATAGGACCATAGGTCGGCAAAAAATGTGGAGCTCACTCAGACTCACTCATGCAATATATTTTGCCCTTAGGGCTCACTCGGACTCAGACTCACCAAAATTTTCCTCACCCGGAATCATTCGGACTCAGACTCACCAAACTTTTTTCCAACCGAACTCACTCGGACTCAGAGTCACAAAAACTTTATTCACCCGGACTCACTCAGACTCAGACTCACGTCTCGATATGAGTCTGAGTGAGTCTGAGTGAGTCGACTCATGAGTGAGTTTGCCGACCTATGGTGCTAGGACAAGGCACAAAAGTGTCGAAAGTGTGACGAAACTGATCATTTCGAAAAGGTGTGCAAATCGCTATGAAAGTTCGGCAAAAACGCACAGCTTCTCGCGGAGGATACCTATACAGCTGACCCAGACGATCACCCAAGTGTCTGTCAAATCTGGAACCGTAAGAAGGGAATTTGCGCAGTGTAGAAAATTAAAGGAATTTGCGTCATTTTTGATCCACAGAGGTCGATCGGTTTCAGTCCTGACTGAAGACCTCTACCAATGCCATTTTTCTAAAGTGTATCCCCTGATGTCTACTTCCCTTCAGCTCCTCGATTATTCCAAGTCCGCAATTCCTATCCAAAGATGTTTCATTGCTTCGGCATCATTTCTTGGTCGACGCGCTTCATCTTACTGTATGTTGTGCCTGGAAGAAAAACCATTCCTGGTCTTGATGGTATCGCGGCTCTGAACATGAAGGTTCAAGGGTCACCGCTTAGTTGGGTAAGACGCAAAAAACTCATACGCTGCCTCCGGAATTACGATCCGAATTCGAGTACCTATATTCAGAAGAGCTGGGAACTGTCAAAGATTTCTTTCACAAGGTCAGAGTTCACGAGTCTGTTCAAGCAGTGGCCAGCAAGCTGAGACGCCTACCACTTGTCATTCGCGTGTGAGTCTCGGCGGAAGTACAAAATATAGACCTCCAGAGCATCAATGAGCGCGTCGACTCGTCATAGTGGGTGTCACCTATTTCGCTAGCTAGGAAAAAAAAGATGGCTCGAAGCTCATGTGCGTTGACCTACGGGAGTCAAACAAAGCTTTAGTAGTGGACAATTTTCCTCTGCAACAACCCGAAATCTCTTGAACAGCTCTGCTTGGGCACAGCGATTCCCGAAGTTTGACTGATGCTTCTGCACCACCACTTACCACTCAATCCTGAAAGCCGTGGTCTTACTACGTTCATAACTCATGACGGACTCTTTCGCTTCAAGAGGGTTTGCTTCGGACTGGCATCGGCTCCCTCAGCATTTGAAAAGATGATGCATATGATCCTCAAAGAGTGAAAATGCGTCTTATTCTACAGGGCGTTCAAAATAACTTTTATGGTTTTCTTAAAATTCAGCACTGGGAGGTACGTGGAAACCCCCTTTGCAGATAAGTTTTTATCCGGGGGGGGGGGGGGTGGGCAAAAGGTGAGGCAATAATTGTCGGTGTCAGCTGCCCAATTAACTAAGATTGAATAATGAACTTTTTATTCATTCCTGCTGGTTGCGCAGCAAGTCGAGTTTACAAGTATGAACTAACTAATCTGCAAAGAAGTTTTGCTGTAACATTTGTATTGAAAAGTTTGAGGCAGTCGCGTTTCTATACAATTCCACTTGGAAGAGTTCTTCTAGCATGTTTGTGCCCCGAGATATCCCCTGCAAATTTTAATTGCGGTTTCCATCATTACTCAGGCAAGACTGTGAGCACTGGCCCAAAGCTCCTCCCCGCTGTGCTGCGGCAGTTGCGTGCGGCGTTTAATGCGACGACGGCTCGAAGGCACAGGTTACCCTTTTGCTACCGGCTGGCGATAGCAAGCAGTGACTGCTCGTCACATCAGGGAGAAACATTGCGACAATCCTCACCGTCTTGCATGCGTAATCATGCAAACCGCAATTAAACTTCGCAGCGGGATATCTCGGGGCACAGACCTGCTAGAAGAATTTTCACAAGTGGAAATGTATAGGAACGCTATTGCCTCCAGCATTTCAATACAACATGCCCGCTTGCGGCGCTCATTAAAAAGTTCATTATTCAATCTTAGTTAATTGGGCGTCTGACAGTGCTAATTATTGCCTCATTTTGTGTCCTCCTGGACACATAACGTACCTGCAAAGGTGGTTTTCACATTCTTTCCAGTGCTGAATTTTAACATAAGCATAAAGCTTAACTTTGAACACCCGGTATATCGACGACATAATCGTGTATGGATGCGCCCGAGAGAATCATTTGGAGAATTTCCGCGCTGTTTTGAAACGGCAGTCTGATGTGGGCCTCAGGCGCAATCGCAAATGTGTTTTTGACTTCGCAGAGCTGACTTTTTTAGGTCGTGTTGTCAGCGCTAGAGTGTTATTCCAACTTATGTCCTCCATCGAGGCGATAACCAAGGCGCCATCACCTAAAAACATCAACTCCGTTCGATGCTGCAACTAGTAGGTTTCTACTCAAAGTTGATTCCTCATTTTTCTGACGTTGTGGAGTCAATGCCTGCCTTGCTTCGAGGAAATGCGCTTCTCGTTTGGACCGCGGCTACACAGCGCAGTTTGGAGCGGTTGAAAGTCCTGCTAACATATTGCGAAGTGCTTCATGTCTTCGATCCTCACTTACCTGTGTACGTTACGACTAGTGCCTGCGGACATGTATTTGGTGCAGTACTTCATCGTGATAACAGAACCTCACAGCAAACTCTCGCGTTAGCTTCACGTACCCTGCAACCGCATGAACGGCAATACTCAGTTGGCGACCGTGAGGCTCTCGCCTGCGTCTGGGTTGGCGAGGATTGGCGCGTTTACCTGTGGGGGAGACCTTTCATCTTACGTACAGATTGCGAGGCGTTGATTACGCTCCTTTCGACAAAAAGTACAGGCCACCGTCCATTAAGGATTGCGCGCTGGTCATCATGGTTGCTGTCCTACAACTACACCGTGGAATACAGGAAGGGTAGCGCAAAGGTCGTGGCTCATACGCTGTCCTGGCTGCCCGTACAGAGTTTAATCCACGATGTACCCGAAGAAGAATTCATATGTCTCCTGTCTCCGGTAGTTACTATGCAGGATATTTAAGAAGCGGGTGCCAACTACCAGGCTATCTCTCAAGTTAAGCATTTCACTACTACTTCTTGGCCTGACAAGAAATCTTTGTCAAAAGAGCTGCTGGCTTACTTGAATGTGCGAGCTGAAATGATATTCTGTGCCGGGGTGAGAGGATTGTCATGCCAGCGACTATGACGCGTCGTTTTATGGATCTGGTCCCCATGAGACGCACCCAGGCATTAGTCGCCACGAAGCTCGTCTGAGAGAGTCTCTTGGTGGCCATGCATGGATAGTCACATTGAAAACGTGTGCGCACACGTGTCATTTGCCAGTCTTGTGACGAGTCTGCACGCACAGATGCAGCGCCAATGGAACCCGTTCCTGTTCCTGACAAAACCTGGTAAAAAGTTGCTATCGACATCGTGGCACCTTTCACGCAAGCATCAGCCGACTGTCGCTTTGCCGTTACACTTATTTACTGCAGCAACTGGCCCGAATTGGCTTTCGTACGAGATGCGACCACGTCTACAGCGAAGAAATCTTTAGGTGAACTTATTGCACGAGAAGGATTTCCACGTGGTCTCGTATCTGATCATGGGCCACCGTTTTGCTCAACAAATTATGACTAATTTCTCACAAGATCGTGGAATCATGCTTTACAACTCTTGTGTGTTCTGTCTCCAAACTAACAGCTTGGGGGAAATGTTTAACAGGGTATTGAGGTCATATATAGAACTGGCCATACTTCAACGCAGTAATATAAGCTCAGCCATGCTCGATTACTTGCAAATATATCGCTGTACGCCTCAGGCGACTACTGGAGCTGTGCCGGCTGTTCTTGATGGATGCCAACCTCGCACAAGATTCGACATAGTGGGAATGCCTGACAAAGGCTTCAGCATGGACCCGTACAGGGCGCTTGAGTAGTTGCGAAAGCACCTACAAAAAAGCAAATGAGGTGGTACAGCTATACAGATGAAATACGCGGAGCCAAGGCATCCAACTTCGTTGTGGATCATCGAAATAGGATCATTGAAAAGCGTACACCGTACTTGCGCGTACGCGCTCACGTGGCTGCGAGTGTGAGCTAAGTGATGTAATGATGAAGCAAAACCTAAGGTCATGCGAAACCGCGGGCTAATATTAGCTTTTTGCAATATTAAGCTTGAAAAGTCACCAACCCAGCGATTCATTCGACGCCCTAAGGTGACGAGACATGTCTTTTTCAATGAGGCTGCCTCTAAGTCAGTGCCGCCTTCCCCAGGTGTATGTTTGTGACACCCTTTGTGCAGGTGAGCACCATATGGAACCGAGGTCATTGAAGGTAACGTGCAAACATGAATATAGACACGCGCTTGCAGTTGCAGAAGTAAAATGCACTCAGACATGACAGTCAAGGCGTCTTACATAGCGCGCGTCTGCGTGCCTTGGAAGAACATGGCGGTTTTGTCAGAGTTGTTGCGACCTTAAATCTTGTCTACATGTATTCCTTGATCCTAGCACTTATCAGGTTCGCTGTAATGAAATTTTTAATAGACGGAACTGCACTTTGCTATGCTTCAGCTCTAGAACAGGTGCTACGATTTCCAGCTGTTATTTGTGTGATATATTTCACACGTGGCCGGAGTGACAACAGTTCGCGTAAAAACGTCGCGCTTTCTACTTTATTTTTGACAACGCCATCCGAGTATCGCTCGAATTGGGCTTTGAGGCCATTCGCCACGCGCTCGTGTTTTCCCTGTGGTATTGACCTTTGTGTTTGGAAAAGAAGAACATGGTTGTTCCATCTGCCATAGGAATTGGTATAAAACGAAAGTGAAACGTGTCCTCGCAGAAGTTGTTCAATCTTTATCATACATTGATGCACGAGAGCTTGCACAGTGTCTATTAGATGCGAAGCAGCTCTTTGACTAGCCTGTATAACGCTGTGCCTCCGTCCGCACAAACGCGAGGCAACGCGCTTCCCCTGGCGCAGGTGTTGGAGCGGTGCCAAGTAGGCCACGCCGCAGCTGGGCGTTGACGTCACGCTCCCCTCGCACGCTTCCCTCGGAGGTGCGTGCGTACGTCACTCTCTCCCTCACCCGCAGGAGCGCCCGCATCTGTCGGTTGCAACGCCCGCTCGCCTCCCGTGTCTGCGTTTCAAACAAACGTTTACACCAGTAGACGCTACATCGAGTTTCGCTTCAAACGAATCTTCCAGCGCTCACCGCAGGACCCGCGTTATTGCCGTTCAACCCGTGACACCACCCGTGCGCAACACTGCTGCTTCGCATCCCATCAGGGTTCCCTTCGGGGAGATGGTCCCATTTTTTGTGTGTGGGAGCTATACCACCACTTCATGTGGACGCGCCCACGTAGACGCCTAATGGCACATCTACATACGGACGACTAACGTCCATGAACATAACCTTTGTGGTAGCTGTAGTAGGTTACAAACACATGGACACAGCATATAGTGAATCCCGCGCAAAAGATAGCTTCAACATGCACATAGTAAATAGTAATTTGACATGAACTCTTTCAAAGAGTCGTCATTTGAGGAGATAAACGGAAAGGTGTGCGCTCCCTATTAGTCGGTCGTCCGAAAACCGACGCTGAGCTTTAGTGCGCCTCGATGCGCGCTCGTGCATCGAGGCACATGAAGGCGCCCACATGAAGGGGCCCTACACAGCTTAGTCTAAGGTCACAATGCCGCGGAATGTTAAGTAGTTAACTGAATGATCGCACTGTGCGCTGTGTCTCCCCTCTAGTCTAGCCGTGATTCCTCATGGTTCGAGCGGAGAACGCGGTGTGACAGCTAGGAGCGCGTCGCACAGTTATTTTTAATATGGATGGATGCTGTCAGCGAGGCATGGGCTAAAACTGCCACCTAGAGGTGTGTTAAGGCGTTCAACAAATTGGACTTCTTTTAAGAACACGCCGAATGGGATGGCCGTAGTAGCAATGGCGCCTTGCCGGAGCTAATCGCGGAGACAACGCATTTTACATGCGAAGCATGTTATGGCGGAGTTAAATCCGGTGGTGGGGGTGTGCGGCGTGACCACCCTTAATGTGCATGCGCATACCCTCTCCACACACCTCCTCTCCAATCCCTCTCCTCGTTTAATAAAAGGCTCGCGTTAGCTCGTACACACGCTCAGTCACTGCGCCGGCTACGCCGCTGTCGTGAGTTCCAACGTCAACGTCGGCGCCAGTTGCAGTAATACCGTAACGCCTGCCGAGATCGCGGAGCTGTGGGTGGAGCAGTGGAAAGCTCGACGTGCCGAAGCGTAACGTAAACGTCGGCAAGCGGACCCCGAGCTCCGGGCTAAAGAAGCCCAGCGCAAACGACAACGTCGGCGGGAAACTGCTACAGATGAAAGGCGGGCTCGACATGCCGAAACGCTGCTTCGCATCGCCCCATGGTCCCCTTTAGCGGGAGATGGTGTAGTTTTTCACTCTACCGCTCCCAGGCCTCACACCACCTTGCAACGAAGGGCGCTGTGACAGGAAAGTGTGAGCAAAAATTCGGCAGATCCCACGTACCATGGGAATCGATGTTATGCGAAGCATGCACGGAATGGTGACCATGGCATAATTTTTCATGTTGATCGAAGCGTTACGGAATGACGCTAGAGAAATGCGGAAGTCGTGTAAACACACTCATAAGCTGAAGTGTCGCATATGTATTATATAACCAGTTGTTTACAGTTGCGTAACGATGCCAACAGCAACATGGGTGTTACCAACAACAGACGTGGTAAGCTGAGCTGACATGAAGTGCTTATATTCTTCAATGCTGGATAGCGCGACTCCGAACAGCACAAAGAAGAAACACAAATGCACAGGAGAGGCGTCACTCGCAACTAAGCTTCATTCAGCAAAGTACCCCTGGGTATACACACAGCCGAGTGGCACACGCAGGCGCACTGCACGTACGTTACAGTCACAATTGCAATAAATATAGTTGCGTTACATTTGTTGTGCTCCTACTTATCTGTTATGACGGGAACGCACGCACGTTTCACGAACCCGTGTGTATGTGTTAAGGGGTTCTGACAGTTCTTGAGCAAGGTCATCATCACCATGATCAGTGAGCACCAGTTGCTGGACCAGACTTGTTAATCGGATCCGTTCGTGATCGCGGCTACGAGGTATAGCACAGCTGGTGGAAACCCTGGATGCCACTCACGGTGAAATGATCTATGATGCCTCCTGTCCTGCACGTGGCAGCGAGATCTTTTGATGCTCTGTCTACGTTCAAGCCGTCTTTCACGCAGTATAAAGACCAGGCTTTGTTGGCTTTTTATAAATCAATGTTGCTGTCACCGGTAATGATGAGAGGCCTGGTTCTCTCGGCAGATTTATTGTGGGAAGCATTGACCCCCGTTTTTGCGTAATCGACGTGGTGCACGTTGCGGACCACGTGAACGAGTGCATGGTATAAAGTACTGAGTTGATCGTCTCCCATGGGTGTTCTGTCTTCAGCTTCCTCACTTTCCTTGTGTCCGCCACGGTGGTGTGGCGGTTACGGTGCTCGGCTGGTGACCCGAAGGTCGCGGGTTCGATCCCCGCCGCGGTGGTCCCATTTCGATGGATGCAAAATGCTAGATGCCCGTGTACTGTGCGATCTCGGCGCACATTAAAGAATACCAGATGGTCGAAATTAGAGCCCCAACAATTAATATTATTATTACTTTCCTTGCGTGTCAATGCCTGTGTTCGCGTTTACTGTGTCGGTTGAGACTTTGTATCCCCTGTGGCACATACTCGCATTACATAAACTCTGGTATGCGGGTATGTGCCACACGTGACTGAGAGAAAGGGTTTCATGACGTACGCGACAGGTATTTTGCGTTATTCATGCCATAGCCAGTGAATCGCGTTCAACGTACACTGATCCCCTTCCATACCACTTTTGGTATAAGTTAAGGAGGCGACCAGGAGGGCGCCCAGGCGTAAGCGGCTAGATAGATAGATAGATAGATAGATAGATAGATAGAAACGCCCAAAGTGCCTGAGGTACACTAAGAAATGCTTCGCATTTAAAAATTGGCCGCGTATCTCCGTGCTTCGCTGGATATGTCGTAGAAAGTCGATAGTCTTCTGTCGCCCGTCTTTTTAGGGGCGAAGCTCCTTATAGCGGCACCCGTTCGTCCCGTAGTAGTGTGTAACCAGTCTTAAAAACGGAGGGGGCGTGCACACATGAAGGCTCCCTAAAGACAATGTGCTGCGACAGTACGTGATATGTATCGCCCTCTCCCCTCCTACGCTTCCCCCTCTTTCTCCTCTCCTAGCCCCCCCACCCCCTATCTTGCCTCGCGGCGCAGCGGTGCCGACGCAGGCAGCGTCACGAGGCAGCGTCGCGGCAACGTCTTTATTGAAAAAACCGACCGCTCGCGCTGCACAACCGTTCACTGACCACGCCGTATATATAGGCACTGGATTTTGACCTCCAAGGTAGTGCGTGTGTGCGATTTCTCCTGTGCGTGAAAAAACAATGAAAATTCACAGCGTACATGCAAAATTAAAGTGAGCTGCAAGTCGTCATAACTCTCATCGAACCGTTAGTATAAACGCGCCCGATCTCACGTCCGTGATGATGTACTGGGCACAATTCACGGAAGATTCACGGTTTACCGATGAACCTCCGCAGCTTCGCCCACTCATCATCATTCACTCCGTGGACATGCTGTGATTTTTTTCTGCCGGCTGCTTCTGCGCCGTTTCAGCGCAGCCTAAGAAAGACTGGCATTGTCGGTGCAGCCTAAGAAACACTACGGTCTTTATAATTACGTATCTATGTATTTTCTAGCAAAGTAACACACCACCGTATTAATGATGCGCCTCAGATATACGTAATATTTGCTTTTTGATCGACAATGTTCACAACTATGAACGCAGCTACCAGTTAAAAATGGCTGGGCGTTCAGCAAGTGCATATTCTTTGGCCAGGTGGCTGAATCGTGTGACAAACAGACAGACAGACCAACATTATTTCTGCGTTGAAGTTCCCAAAGAAAGACCATGGTCTTTACAAAATTCGTGTTCATGAAGCCTCCTGTATGTCTTACTGTGGCGCAATGGTTAGAGCGTCCGTCACCTGTTGTCGCAGACCGAGAGTTCCTGCTTTACACAGGTTACACAAACTTTTGTAGCGTTAGCTATACTGGCCTAGCCGAGCCAGTTTCGCGTGCCTCCTGAAGAGCCGTGCTGCGCATGCACGAAGAACAGTGATGTCACACAGCGGGCGCACCGTGGTCGGCACTCCCGCGCACTCCGCCGCCACCTGTCTGCGCATTCCAAAGGAGTGACTTCATAGCCGTAGCAGACGTACTGGCGCCGGCGCACGCGCAGCTATTCGCCTTCGCTGTGCAGCCGCGAAGGCGAATATCTGAGGTGCAACATCAATACGTAAGTATTAGGTGGTGTGTTCCTTTACTAGAAAATACATAGATACGCAATTCTAAAGACCCTAGTGTTTCTTCGGCTGTGCTGAAAGGGCGCAGAAACGGCCGGCAGAAGACTATCACCTTTCGACAACATTTTCAGCGAAGCACGCGGATACGCGGCCACTTTTTAAAGATGATAGTCTTTCTTGGGGAACTTAAGCGAAGAAATGTTCGTCCCAAAAAGAAGTTTATTTTTCCTATAAGCTCTCAAAAAAGAAAACATTTACATTAGTCTTCTTCGACAATAGTTCTTCTGGTCACGCGGGGAGCGTTAATACGCGTTTACATTTTTCCTCGAATGCGCGTGGCCCGTGCCGGGCAGCGAAAACTGAAACATTATACAAAGAACAGTGTGTACCGTAACGACAGATTATGCATTAATACAGCAATACAAGGTGCATAAATACATTCTGCATTACTCATTTTACAAATTAATACATCATGTAATATAGGAAAATAGAGCAAGCTAAATTAGCAACTCTACAAAGAACACACTAGTAACCTTTAAAACGGAGTAATGGGTAGGCGTAACTTGCCTTCTTGCAAAAGGAAAAATCTTGTGTGCCAGCGGCGGAGAAATTTCTCTTCGCCGCTGGACTCCAATTGCTCTGATAGGTGCTGCCACAGCATTCCGCGCACTCGGGACACAGCCGGGAAGGCCGCTCGCACCGGTTTACGTCTCGCTTCGGCGAGACAGCGTCTTTTCCGGATTGTGAATATGGTGCAGACGACTACCAGTTTGGCGAAGGCGCCCCTCTTTCTTTTGAGCTCCCGGGGAGGACGCATTTTAAAATCCCTTGCAACCAGTCGCCAAACCGGCTTGGCTGCGGGGCACTCAAACAATGCGTGCGCCAACGTTTCGTCGGCGCGGCAGTTGGATCAGCGAGGCGAAGGCACGATGCCAAACTTGTGTAGCCGTTGCCGTGTTGGGAGGACGTCCCAGTTTTTCCGCCACACCAAGTCGTGCACGGATCTGGGAATTCCTCGACAGTCCTTTGACGCTTTTCTTTTTCAGTTGCGCGACATTCTGCTTTCGTCTGGGGTGATCTGATGCCGCGCGATTTCTTCCGCAATGCGAGTCGGCGGGACCTCGTCAACGTCGCAATCGGGAGCCTCTTTTTCGAGCATTCGCATCGTGTTTGCGGCAGACTTGTAGAATGACGAGAGTGATTCCGCGAGTGGGGCGAGGGGTCGGTCCGCGTTTAGGAAGGCTGCGTTTTTGCTACACCAATAACGCATTAAGCCTCTCCCCACCTAGTCGCTTGCGTGGTAGAGGGCCCTTGCTTGTTAAGACATGGACCTTGTAAAAGGGTGCGTCGGACAGGCGCAGGTTTGCCTTCCCAGAGGAAGGACCCGATCATTTTCGACAGCTGGGTCGCGGTTTTGGTTGGCATCACGGCTATTCAGCTTGCGTAGTAGGCGAAGGCGCAGATGGTAGTCTTCGCTGCCAGGGCCCTTTCTCGTAATGTAAGGTTTTTGAGGCTTAGTCGTGTAACTGCCGCTTGTGCCCGCTCCAGCGCCCACTGCCAAGTTGTCTCCGCCACTCCGCAGCAGCAGATGTAAATGCCAAGAACCTTGACAGCGTCGACGACTTCAAGGTTGCCTAAGGCTCCTCGGGGGAATGCGCCGAACGGTAGGGCCTTGCTTCTTGTGATGTTCAGTTCTGCACCCCAGGCCCCCACATAAGATGCAAACCTCGTCCAAAATGCCTGTAGGCTTGCCGGGTCCCTGACAAACAACGAAACATCGTCCGCGTAGGCGAGGACATTGACCACGGCCTCCCCCGTCAGTGAAAAGCCTCTAATGCTCTCGTTTCTCTCGATGTTAGCCAGCAACGGCTCGAGTGAGAGGATGAAGAGGGTGGGTCCTAGTGGGCATCCTTGACAAATTCCTCGCTCGTATTCGAAATTAGGTGTTGGGTCACCGTTTACGACGACGCGGCATGTTAAATCGCTGTAGAGCTTAGAGACGAGGTCGTCGAAGCACTCCGGAAGGCCGAATTGGCGTAGCACTTCGAACATATACCTGTGTCTGACGCGATCAAAGGCCGTCGCCTGGTCCAGAGAAACGAAGGCTCCTGGCAGGGATTTCGATGTAATGTACTCGAATGCGTCTCTTGTCACCGTTAGCTTGGCAAACATGGAGCGGCCCGGGACCGCGCAGGACTGGCGAGGTGCGACGATGGACGGCAGGAGGAGTTTAAGGCGCTTGTTTGGTAGGGATGCTACTATCTTGTAGTCAACATTCAATAATGTAATGGGGCGCCACGCCGACGGCTCCTCCTGTGGGGCTTCCTTTTTCAGTAAGAGGACGATCCTCCCTTCACCAAAAGACTTTGGTTTCGCTTGTCGCGTGACCACCATGTTTACCATTGCCAGCAGCGTGCCCTCTAGAACGTCGAAAAACGTTGCGTAAAAGTTCTCGGTGAGGCCGTCTGTGCCAGGGGCGGAATTTGGAGGCATGCGCGTGATGGCAACTGACACTTCCTCGGCTGTCGCTTCGTCGCCAAGCGAAGCAGTCTCCTCCCCCTCCAGTCGTACGAGGTTCCGGCAGACCTCATCTATCAGCCGTTTCTCGTCTGTACCGCGGCCGGGGTCAGTGTCCCGGAATAGGGCAGCAAAGTAGTCGCGAAAAACTAAGCTGATTCCGTCCGGACCGGTTGTAGATGAGCCGTCCGGGCGCTTCACTCGAGTGATACGTACGCTGCCGTTCCCGTTCGCCTCGTTGGGGTCCGTGACAATGGGATTTGCTGGCTTGTCCCGTTCCTTAGGTGGTCTCAGCGCGCGCCGTTGTACTAAGCGGGCGTATTCTACCTCCAGAGAGTTGAGGTAGCTTCGTGTGCAAGCCGTGAGCGACTCCGCCCCCTTAAAGATGCGGATTCTGCGTAAAATATCGTTCATCTTGGCTGTTATGTGGCACTTTCTGTCCCTGCCTTCTTCTTCGAGGATCCTCCTCCACTCCTCTTTCAATGTATCCCAGGAAAGCGGGGTCATGTCCGGGGCGATCGCCACAGACTCCTGTGGCTGCTCTCTGATACGATCGATGCTGTCGTCATCTTGCAGCAGCGCCGAATCAAGACGTCAGCCTTGGCCGTCACTGCAGGGTCCGGGAGAACCGCTCAGCGTAGTAGCGAGTGGTGGTGGTCTGGTCTACCTGCAAGGTCGGCGGAGGGGGAAACGACCTCGCACGCTACTACCGAGGGAAGGCGAAAGTCGGGCAGATACGTCCGATCTATTCTACTCGCTGAAATTTGAGAGGAGCGTGTCGGGACAAAGAGATCGCGGTGGACGTGAAGCCAGACGTCAGTCAGGCAAAGGTGCCGCAAGAGCTTCACGAGTTCTTTGGCCTGGTACGTTAACCTGCCTCGGCCCGGGCCCCTCATGTCCCGTTGCGAGTCGATCCCGCAACTGAAATCTCCCAGTAGCACGTGCGGGAGGGGCTCTGAGAGGGACTGATGTAAATCCTGGAAGAAGTTGTTGGTGTTCGTCCTCGTTACCGGGGCGTGAACACTGACGAAGCGGAAACGTTTCCCGCGTTAACGTAGATGTCGAGCATTAGCATTCTGCCGTTTGCGCCGAAGGTGATGAATGCCTTCTGTCGGAAGCGGCCCGTTACGAAGATGACCCCCACGCCGTAGGTCCTCGCAGTTGTCAAAGAAAACAAAGCGTTCACTTGGAACTCACGGCGGAACCTTGAGACGTCCAGCGGGGTCCGAAAGTTGGTTTCCTGAATGAACAAGACATCGATACCCTGCACCTGGGCAAAGGCGAGGATGTCTCGCTGTTTGGCTCTGTCTCGAAAGCCGCGGACGCTCCATGTGGCGAACTTGAGGAACTACATGGTTTGGTGCCTCGGGACGTGGGGAGGCAAGGGGGGGCGGGGAACCAAGGACTAAGGCGCGGGCGGGGCAACAGGCAGCAGGGAAAGCATGGAGACACTAGCTCGCCTCACGGGTAACGAGGGGGCGGGAAGCCGCGTGTGGCAGACGAGGAGTAGGGGGGGCAGGATGAGGCATCCAGAGAGGGGGCGAAAAAGGAGGGAGTAGCCAGCCACGTTACGTAGTCGATGTTTCAGTTACGTTTACCGCCACAACTTGGCGGCTGGTACCCTTTCCCCGAAGGGGGCGTATCCACTTTCTGTGACTTTGCGGTGGGACGGGCTTCACTGTCGCTGCTAGGAACATACATTTTAGGCCGGCAGTGTTTGTTGTCGCGGCTCGAGGGGTGACTCGGCTCCGCTCCAGCCGGCTCATTTCCTCCTCTTAACAGGGACCTTGAGCGCGAACGGTCGCGTCTAACGGGCCTGGGCTGCAGTGCAGGGGCGTTAGCGGGAGCACGGGCGGGTGAAGTTAAGCCTGGTGGTTGCTTCTCGGCGGAGGAGCTCGGGTCTGGCAGCACATGTTCGGGGTCGGGTAACACATAACGGCCGCAGCTCACGATGGGCAACTCGTCCGGGTTGGGGGGGGAGGCGGGATCAGATATCAACGGCGGGAAGTTCTCCGCATCGAGTCCCGGGAACGCAGGCTCGTCGGTGACAGGGCTCTGTACGATTCCAGGCACTTCTTGTTCCGCACTTTCCCTCTGTGACGGGTCCCACGAGTCGCTCGACGATTCCGGGGAGCCGGATTCGAGCCCGCTCGACTCTTCCTGGTCACCCTCAGAGCTTGTGTTGCTCTTTTCTTCGACAACTTCGGGGGGTACTGCCATGGGTGCAGGGTACGTGGAGGCGCCGCGATCGTCTTCCCTCTCCCGAGGTTCCTCGTGGTCCCAGTGATTCGGGGCGTTCGTTGGCATGGGGGGGCGTGACCTTGGCCTCAACACTTGGAGCCCCGACGTCTATGCTGCCCCCGTAGGCAACCGGGAAGTACTAGGCTTACTCGTACTGGTGATGTTTCTGATCTCTGACAGGAAGCCTCGCGCTGCAGCGACGTATGAGCGCTTGCGAAAACACTCGCGCGTGCCATGTCGCACGCCGCACCGTTTGCATTCCTCGGTGCACCCTTCGGTGTCATGACCAAATACCTCGCATCGCTTGCAATAAGCATCCGAGCAGGCCGTGGCCACGTGCCCCGGTAAGCTGCACCTAGCGCACACGCGGTGCATTCCGCGATATTCACGCATGACACGGTGGCCTACGATGTTCGTGAAATTGGGAACTGGCCTACACATCTCCATCCTCACAACTCGGACCCCATTTAATTTATTTTGCCGGTTTGAAGCACTTGCAAAGGAGACACTTTTAACTTTGCTATATTGCCCGAGGGCGTTGACCAGGACGTCATCTGGCAAATAGGCCGGAAACCGGTAGACGTTAACAAAAGTTACCGGGGGGCCGACGGCCTCGACTGCAACGCGCTCGCGGTGCACTTTGAAGCCGTCCGCTACCATTAACCTCTAGCCTTGTTTGCATTCCTAGTGCACAGAGGAACTTTGAGCCCCCCATGTGTTGCAAGACGAGCACGCTGTCGTCGCCAGCCGTATCCTTATCTGCGTCTATTAGATCGTCTATAGAGACGTCCCCGTCGGAGGTGTTAAACAAAAAACAGTTCTCCCTCACCGGGAGGTTGCTTGGGTTACTCATGACTGGTGGGCGTTACCACATGTCGCGCTGGCAGGTAGCCGGCGGGCGTGGCTAGTGGAACTAGTCACGTGCAGATCACTCTGCACACTCGTACACGAGGCGGCTCAGCCGAGGCAGGGGGCCGCGCAGCAGCAGGTGGCAGCAGGTGTCGCGGCAGGGGGCTCCGGGGCAGTGGGTGTGGTCTGGGGTCCTTGCTTCTCCTGGCATGGGAGGGGTCTCCGGGCTGGAGGGCCCGAAACCCAGGTGCGGTAGTCGCGCGCAGGAGGGGGGTGGGCGCGACCACGGCATCTTTTTTGGGCAAAGGTTTGCATCCCGGGGGGGGTCGACGTCAACGTGACGTGGCCCTGGGGCTGATGTGGTGACTTGAAGGAAACAGTTAACCAGGACACTTTGATGTCTGTCTGTCTGTCACCCGTTTCAGCCACCCGGCCAAAGTTTAACCACTCTCTGAACGCCCAGCCATCTTGAACTGGTACGGCCGTTCATACTTGTGAGCACTGTTGATCAAAAAGCAAATATTACGCAATCTGAGGCGCCACATCAATACGTAAGTATTAGGTGGTGTGTTCCTTTACTAGAATATACATAGTGTGGGCACTAGTTATGTGCTTCTTTCTCATCTGTGCATTATCATAATCATCATCATCCGTTTGTCTCTGTCCTCATCATCACCGTGTGTCATTGTCATGATCATCGGGGGTGTGCGCGTTCGGCCCATTCTCTTCCGAGGCCTTGGGACTAATAAACGTCGCTTCAACCAAGACGTCATACGTGGTGGAGCTGGATTTTCGGTCCTTGGTCCTCTCCCAGCCAGTTCTACCCCCTGGAGCTTCGTTCAGGCCGTCGCTTGCCCCCACTGTCCGGCAGTATGTCGCAGAACGAGCCTGCCGGCGCTGATGCAGCCTCTACGCCACCGCCGCACACCTTGCCTCCTGTTATCGTACAAGGCCACCACCGTGACCCCCCCCCCCTCTTCGCTGGTCTTCGTGGAGAAGACGTCGAAGACTGGCTCGACGACTACGACCGCGTGAGTGCCGCTAATCGGTGGGACGAGGCCGCCAAACTGCGTTACGTCCCTTTCTACCTAACCGGCGTCGCGAAGACGTGGTACTTCAACCACGTCGTTGACTTACCCGACTGGGCGACCTTCCAGCGGCAGCTCCGCCATGTTTTTGGCACACCGGACGTTCGGTCCGCCGTCGCGAAGAGGCTCCTCGATACTCGCCAACAACATCCCGGCGAGTCGTACGCATCGTACATCGAGGATGTTCTTGCGCTATGCCGGCGTGTCAATTCCTCCATGCCCACATCGGACAAAGTACGCCACATTTTGAAGGGCATAGGGTCAGTTGCCTTTAATGCCCTCGCTGCACAGAACCCAACTACCATCGCTGACGTCGTGACGACTTGTCAGCGCCTCGATGCCCTGGACTCGGTTCGTCTACAACCCGACATTGGTGAACACCACTCTACGTCTCAAAAACATCTCCGTGACCTCATAAGGGACATAATACGGGAAGAACTACAGTCGATGGGCTTCTCACCTTCGTTACCGTGTTCTACTCAGTCTTCTCGACCAGCCTTGCGCGACATCATCCGGGAGGAACTCACATCCATGACCTCCCCTGCGCACGTACAGCCACCTGCTTCTCGGCCCATCCCAACCTACGCCCAAGTTGCCGCCGCGCCTCCCGGCGACGTAAACACGACTCTGCTGCTACCATACGCGTCGACTGCTGCCGCACCCCCGGTCCACTTCCGTTCGGCGCTGCCTGACCCTTCACCTGCCCACCTGACCGCAATATCTCCAGGTGCTCCGAACGCCTACTACTCACCACCGTGGCGCACGTCCCGCCCAGTATGCTACTACTGCGGGTATGGCGGCCATATCTCTCGTTTCTGCCGAAAGCGCCAGCAGGACGAGCGGCGAGGTTACGACATGCGTGAACGGGATTTTTCCACTGGGGCCTCTTATCATGGTCAGCGTTACTCGTCGCCCCCGCACCGGTCTCCATCTCCGCCCGCGTCGAATCCACCACGGAACAGCCGATCCGCACGACGCCGCTCCCCCTCGCCCTTTCGCCGCTCCTCTTCTCCACTTCGGCCTGCCTCATTCGCCACCGATAATCAGTCGGAAAACTAGGCGATGCAATTTTTGGAGGAAAAACTGCATTCCAAGTTAGGACTGAAATTCCTCCATCAGGCCCGTGCACATGGTCTTTGTCGTAGTGGAAGGAGTGCATGTCGATGCTTTGGTGGACACGGGTGCGACATTTTCTGTTTTACGTGCTGATTTGTGTCAACGTTTGAACAAAGTGATGACGCCTTACGATGGAACCACGTTAGTCGCTGCCCAGGGGAACACCATTCGTCCTTCCGCTTTTTGTACTGCTCGTGTTTTTATCGACGGTATCCGTCATCACATCCAGTTTGCTGTCCTGCCCCGTTGCTCTCACAAACTAATCTTAGGGTGGGATTTTCTCTCATCTGCTTCCGCGGCTATTTGTTGTGGCCAACGCGTCGTCCACCTCACTGACACTGACTTCATGCTCGACGACGACACCCAGAAGCCACTTCGTCTGATCGCTGCGGAAGACACCGAACTGCCGCCACTCCACGAACAAATTGTCACCCTTACGTCCAAGGACATCGACCACGGCGACGTGTTGATCTCCCCTTCATCACTTTGCGCTCGTCAAGGCATACTTCTTCCGTCCGGTGTCGTTCGTTTTCGCAAGGGATCTGCTCTCATCACCGCCGTAAATTCAACACCGGAGAAGGTTCTATTGGCACAGAACACTACGGTGGCCCGTGTTGCCGACCACGAGCCTGTATTCGTCATGCCTCTGCAAGCCATCTCATCCAAAGACCCTTCCGTCGGGGAGCGTGCTTCTTCCTCCGCCTTTACCGCCGCCATCATCAACGACTTGACAGCTTCACAGACGCAGCAGATGCTCGCATTGTTACAGAAACATGCAAATTCTTTCGATGTTTACTCGTCTACGTTGGGCCGCACTACCACTACAGCGCATCGAATTCAGACAGACGGAACATCTATCGTACACCGCCGGCCATCCCGCGTGTCTCTTGCTGAGAGAAAAATTATAGAAGAAAACGTTGCCGACATGCTCAAACGTGAGGTAATACGCCCCTCATCTAGCCCTTGGTCGTCTGCTGTCGTTTTTGTCCGTAAAAAGGATGGCTCTGTGCGCTTTTGCGTGGATTACCGGGCGCTCAATAAGATCACCCGCAAGGACGTGTACCCCATGCCACGCATTGACGACGCCCTCGATTCCCTACAAGGCGCGGAATACTTTGCAAGCCTCGACTTGCGCTCAGGATACTGGCAAATTCCCATGAAGGCGATAAAGAGAAAACGGCGTTCGCAACCCCCGACGGACTATACGAATTCAACGTGATGCCTTTCGGGCTGTGCAACGTGCCCGCGACATTTGAGCGCATGACTGACACCGTGCTGCGCGGCCTCAAATGGAAAACTTGTCTTTGCTACCTGGACGACATTGTTGTCTTTTCGTCAACGTTTCCTCAGCACCTGCAACGCTTAGATGAAGTTTTCACGTGCCTTACCGGCGCTGGTCTCCAACTCAACACCAAGAAATGCTGTTTCGCCAGCAAATCTATCAAGGTTTGGGACACGTCGTTAGCAAAGATGGAATTCAGCCACCCTGAGAAGATTGCTGCGGTACTTCGCTTTCCGCGCCCGGAAAGACCGAAGGAGTTGCGGAGTTTCCTGGGCCTCGCCTCCTATTTTCGTCGGTTTATTCAGAACTTCGCCTCAATAGCTGCTCCACTACACCAGCTACTTGCTTCTGACGTCCCCTTTCGGTGGTCTGAAGAATGCCAAACAGCATTCGATCTGTTAAAGGACGCCCTCACGTCCGAACCAGTTCTCCGCCATTTTGACGAAGCCGCACCGACTATCCTTCATACCGACGCTAGCGGCCGCGGTATAGGTGCCGTTCTTCTGCAACGCGACATCTCTTCACAAGAGAGAGTGGTTGCATATGCCAGTCGCGTACTCACCGCTGCCGAAAAGAACTACACGATAACTGAGCAGGAGTGCTTGGCTGTGGTTTGGTCGGTGCAGAAGTTCCTTATGCTGGCTTTCCACTCTGAAGAACTTGTCCGGACGCTTGGGTCGGTGGATACTACGACTGCAGGAGCATGACTTTGACATAATTTACAAGTCTGGTCGAAAACATCAAGACGCCGACGCACTTTCTCGCTGCCCGCTTCCTACTACCCAGATCAGCGTTGGCGAGACCTTGGCTGTCACTTCTACCGCAGTTCCTACGCTCGCCTCAATAGGCCATCTGTTCTCGGACGACGAGCCAACATATCGCTCCCGCCAGCTGTCCGATCCATACTGCAGGCGTATTATGGACCACCTCTCGGGAGCCTCTCATCCACCTAACGCGCGACTTCGTCAACTCCTGCAATTTAAGCTGCACAATGGCGTTCTTTACCGCCACATTTACCATCCTGACGGTCAACGATGGGTTCCTGTGCTACCACGCGCTCTTCGAATTCATGTGCTTAAAGCCTTCCACGATGATTTGACTGCTGGTCATCTTGGGTTTCAAAAAACTCTTGACCGCATTCGATGTCGTTTCTACTGGCCCGGCGTCTCTACTAGCGTAGCGCGGTACGTCGGTTCCTGCTTCCCATGCCAGCGTCGTAAGCTCCCGACATCTGCACCTGCTGGACCTCTACAGTCAATTCCGTGCCCCACAATGCCATTCGAGGTTGTAGGTGTCGACCTTTACCGGCCTCTTCTCGTCACATCTACTGGTAAACGATGGATAGTGACCGCCGTAGACCACTTGACGCGCTACGCTGAGACAACCTCTGTGATAACTGGCTCAGCTGCGGAAGTTGCCGACTTCGTTCTTCACGGCATAATATTGCGTCATGGGGCTCCTCGTATACTGCTTAGCGACCGTGGAAGGGTGTTCCTGTCACAAATGTTAAATGAAGTACTGCGCGCTTTCGGAACTACACACAAGACAGCTTCAAGCTACCAACCTCAGACCAATGGTCTCACCGAGCGGTTTCATCGTACTCTTGCTGACATGATAGCCCTCTACATCCAACCGGACCACAAAAACTGGGATACCCTGCTACCATTCCTCACCTTCGCCTACAACACGGCCGTTCAGCGCACAACTGGCTACTCGCCATTCTACCTCGTTTACGGACGTCCCCCTGCTACCTCTCTCGACGTTTCCCTCTTCAAGAGCGAAGACTTCAAGAGCAAAGACTACATTTCTCGACTGGCCCAGTCCCGCCATCATGCTCGCATCAACACAGAAGTGAGACAAGAGCGGAAGATCATTTACGACGCATCCCATCGCGTTGTATCTTTTCGACCTGGTGACGAGGTGCTGCTTTTGACACCTATTCGCACACCTGGTCTCTGAGACAAGTTGCAACCACGCTTCATCGGGCCGTACATAGTTCTGGAACAGACTTCGCCTGTTAATTATCGGGTGACACCACTTGTAGTCCCAACAGACTGCCGTTACCGCAGCACCGAGATTGTGCACGTTTCTCGCATGAAACCCTTCACCCGACGTTCGCCGTCACCTTGACTTGCAGCGGCCAGGATGTCCACTTACACGTGGGGGAAATTAGTGTGGGCACTAGTTATGTGCTTCTTTCTCATCTGTGCATTATCATAATCATCATCATCCGTTTGTCTCTCTGTCCTCATCATCCCCGTGTGTCATTCTCATGATCATCGGGGGTGTGCGCGTTCGGCCCATTCTCTTCCGATGCCTTGGGTCTAATAAACGTCGCTTCAACCAAGACGTCATAATAGATAAGTAATTCTAAAGACCCTAACGTTTCTCATGCTGCGCTGAAAATGCTAGTGTTTTAGATGCGAAGCATCTTATGGCGGAGTTCAAACCTGTGGTGGTGGTGTGCAGCGTTACCACCCTTACTGCGCATGCGCAAACCCTCTCCACGCCACCCCTCACCACTCCCCCTCTGCCCCTCCCCTTTTCACCTCTCCCCTCCCCTTTCCTCCTCTTCACTCCCCCTCAGAAACGTGGGCTCGACATGCCGAAACACTCCTTCGCATCTCCTCATGCGGGAGATGGTGTGATTTTCTTAGGCTGCGCTGAAATGCGACGCTATGAGCCAGATGCGGCGGTTCATCATAGGGGAGGAGGACTCGTGTAGTAGGGCTGGCACAAGACTATCGTCTTTCGACCACATTTGCAGCGAAGCACGCAGATACGCGGCCATTTTTTTTCTTTGCTCTCTGATCCTGTGCATTTTGCTGACGTAGTCATCAGAGTCGTCGTGAAACATCGCATAGAACCACGGAGGAAGGAAAGAGCGGAGGAGAGGGCATGCCCAGCCGGCGCGCTGGCAGAAAAGTGTGGAGGAAATGACGCCATGGCCGCCATATCGATAGGGCACAATGTCGACGTTGCTATGGTTACGTTACGCGCCGTGTTGGGCAGTGCAGCTGACGTAGCGGCGGCGGCTTGAGCGCTTCCGTAGGTCTCATGCCCAACCGTGGCGGATATCTATTTTTTGGGCCGTGGTGTTCAACCAGTGCTTATTGTACCTAGCAACGTTTACAAAACCTGTTGGTGCGTAAACAGTGCGTCGAACGAGCGCGCATCCACGTACCCTGCAGCGGATAAAGCAGATGAAGTACGTATTTGAAACTTTGAAGTGCTTAGAGAAGTCGGGCTTAGCCACCATGACAGCACGGCGCCACGATGAACGCCTTGCAGGTCAGTGACGGTTGTGCAGTGTGCCTGCTTGTGACAGCGGACGAAACATTCGTACCCCGCAAGACTAAATGAGAACATCAAATATGTAGATTCGTGCTCTATACGTTTACAGTAAGAACTTGCTTGTGCGCATTAAAACACGTTTTCTGCTTTGCTTGCGATGCTCGCTTCTAGCAGTGTACTCTCGGCATTAGAGCAACCGCGTTCGAGTGTCATTCGCACTCCTGCACTGTGCACAAGATGTCACCGGTGGCATATTGCTGACGGCGGTGAGCTTTTACGTGGAACACGATGACCGGGCGCCGCGTGAGAGACTAAATACAACCATAGAAGGCGGCGCACGGCCGATTGTGTTTTATGTACAGTGCGTGAATAGGTATCGTACATACATTGACACCACACGGCGTAGTCAGCGTATCTAGTTCGCGGCGTTCTTGTCCTTGCCTCCTTGTCGGTGTGCTGTTGCTCGCCACATTTCCCCGGTGCGTGGCCGCCTTTTTCAGTAAGTTGAAGCGATTCCTCAAGCCATGACGAAAATACGTGTTTGTGCTCGTAAACTTCCGTTGGTTTAGTCATGGGTCTGTATGCCGGAATGTACGTACGTACGTGAAGTACTAGCTCTGTCGCTCATCGCCGAGCATTCTCGGCGATGACCGACAGAGCTAGCTAGCTAGTAAGGGCGTAGCCAGAAATTTTTTTCGGGGGGGGGGGGGGGGGTTCAACCATACTTTATGTATGTTCGTGCGTGCGTTTGTATGTGTGCGTGTTTATATACGCAAGCAAAACTGAAACATTTCGGGGGGGGGGGGGGGTTGAACCCCCCCAACCCCCCCTTGGCTACGCCCCTGTTAAGTGCCGTGAGAGTGCGCGGATTTTATTCATAGACTATCACTGTGTCAAGCTCGCATTGTGGCTGATAGCCCGAACAGAAGTAAACAAAGCAGCAGCATGAAACCAAAGCGTTTAAAATAATGTCTGCGGCTTAGCTCGGCTGGGCCGGTTATGCAATTGAGCGAAAGCTTGTTTACTTGGTTATGCTTGTTTATCCTCCCGAAGCACAGTTTGCCAACCGAACGATATGGCTAGTCGAACGTTCCGTACGCGTGCACTCACTACAGTCGTTTCGTCAGTTACAGAAGCCGTCGCCGCAGTCGACGCGAGAAACGCCAGGCCCCTAAACTGCCTAAACCACCAACAGACACTCGCGCGCTCCTCTGCTAGCAGATGCGCGCGCTCCAAGGTATATGTAAACTGGTAGCGTAACTTCCGTAGAAGCCCGCGTGTCAAGCCGGTGGCTAGTTGTTGCAACAGTCGCCATCTATGTGAGGAGGGGACAAACAGAATTTAAAAAAAGTCACAGTTTCGCCGCAAGGGCGAAGCAATGAATGCGATAGCAAGGAAGTAATGCTATGCGAAGTGAGGCTCGCCAATGGATACTCTCAGTTTGAACATCGCTTCTGTTGCAAAGGCGGCCGAAGAAGCGAAGGAAACTAGCGTGCTTCAAGTGTCGAGCTGTGACACTTGATAGTTCGCGCTCATCTTCTATTTGTTCGTTTAGCGGCGTCCCTTGAGATCGAGTGACTTTCGTAAGCTCCGTAACATGAGCGCGGACATCACGGTGAAAGCGTGAAACATTCCTCTTCCCCTCACCACGAGAAAACCGCGCGAGCAGACAGCGGAAGCGCAAGCTTCTCCCATGCGCAAATATAAGAAGAAGCGAGCGAGCTCGCCGACGACTTTTAAATGCGCCCGTCGGGCTCCCAGCGCCATCTCGCTGGTAATGAAGAAACGCTTATTATCGCCTGCTGTCTCCGAGTCCGTCCAGCGCTAAATGGTGTGTATATAACGCTCGCCGTTAGCTACTTGGAGGGTCTGCGTTTCGTGGCGTAGTGGATAGCGCCGCTCGCTGCGGAACAAGAAGTCCCTGGTTCGATTCCGCGCTTCGGAAGCATTTTTCTGAATTATTTTTCTTTGGGGCTTTTATATATATATACATACTTATACATATACGGTGCATGACGGCGGCGACGGCGACGGCGACGGCAAAATCCAGCCGAGACTGTCCATATAATTGCTATCGCAATAAAAAAACGAGAAAAAGATGACGTCACAACCGGTAGCGGAAATGACGTCACGTTTTAACGCGCTGGGCGCGAAATTATGAAATTTTTTGACAGGGCGCCGCTTCTTACTTTTTTTATAGCTGCACGTTCTTTTTCTTATCACCATGACGGCTCCATAATGGAAGCCTGCAAGATAACGGGAAGACGAAAAAGACAGATTTGATAAATAAGGTGTATTTTATTGGCGCAATATTGCAGTTGAACAGGATATTACCCCAAAATATATAACACAGAAGTCAGAAGTAGCATAACAATTGAACGCGCACACAAACCTTGCAGACGTGTTGCTCTTGCATCCGTAGACAGCGCAGCGTTTCTTCGCGTAGCGTGGCGGACTCATCTTTCCGAAGGGCGACAGCACGCCGGCCGTGCGCTGGCAAAACACAGTCACTGAAACGGTTCCCGATGGCTGCGATGGGCTATATTACCTTCTGCCAAGTACCACGACTAGAAAACAACGCTTATGCGAGGAAATCACCTACGGACAACAGGCACAAACCTACTGCGCAAAAACGAGCGACGCCATTTGCATCTGAAAATGCGCAATACCGTTGGCCCATGTTACCAGACTGCCTGCATGTGCCCGCTGTTTCTGAAAATAAACGAAAAAAATTGGCCACGCAACCACATACCCAAGACTAAAGTATGATTAAAGTAATCTACTAATTTAATTCGTGACAAATAAAATTAAAACTAATGAAAATAAACGTTTAATTAATTTTTTTTGTTTTCATTATTTGTCCCCCCTCACCTAGTAGCGCTTTAATCGTCACGCGGGTGTTAATGTTTGTCGCGATATGTTTCCGACCACTTTTCGTTCCGACTTTCGCGACCTATTTAGATTGACCTTGCGCGCTCCTTGCTTTTTCACCTCGGACGCTGAAAAAGGGCATTCAAGGGTAAACAGACGAGCCGACGAACGCTGTAGGCTTGTGGGCAACTGCAACGCACGAAATCATTAATCATTTGGCCAGCGGTGTCGCGCTGGCCCAGCGCTGTTGAATACCATTCAGTTGGTTTCGGATCGCCACGACACGCGCGCCGCGCGGCCCACGTGCTTTTCGAGCGGGAGAGAGCGACTCGCCTTACACTGCGCTGTTCGCACGTAAACAAGAGAGGAGGATCTGCACGGTCAATATTGCCGACTTCCGGCTTCACCGAAAGTAACGTCATGGCCCCTCCTCTGTTTTTTCCTTCCTCCGTGCATATAACACTTTCATGTTAACATGGTAGACGATTTAGTGGGGTCTATTTACTCTGTTGGAGAGCAGTGAGCCGTCCCGTAAGTATTATGCACTGGCACATCCGAATGTCGTACTGTCCATGGAGCCAAAGCATGCTTCAGAGTGCAGGAATTGCATATTCAACGACCGCCTCAATTGCTCTGGAATCGACCCAAACTTTGTTGTTTGTTTTCTCACTTGGATTTAGGCTTCTAAGTATGGTGCTCGGAAAGGTATAACAGAAATTCTGAATAGCTTGGGTGTTTTAATTTAAAATTTTGTTGAACGACAAAAATATTCCTGCGCTCGCAATTTCTGAGGAAAGAGCGCTTAGCGGTACACGACATTTCAAGTTCTAATTGTAATGATAGGCGTTTCTCTGATAAATGGGAGTCGTGGCGAACGCTCGAAGCGATCGGACGCACTGCACATCGCCTCCCGAGTCTTTCGGCTTTTTCGCTGCGACGAATGCTTACCGACCAATAATTTATGTACGAGTGGGTGCATGAAGTTATTAGGAACGCGCGGATACCACACTCGACGCTGGATTTCTCAAGATTCTCCCAGGAGAGTTTGTTTACCCGGCCAACGCTGCTCGCCGCCCTGAGCCTAGCTGGCTCAGCGCGCGTTCGGCTCCTTGTCGAGGCCTCGCGCCGCACCTGTCGCTACTCCCGCCGTCGTGCCCCTGCCGCCCACCGGCATGCAGTGCGTCGAAGAAGGTCATACCATCTCTGAAGAGGAGTGGTCGGACGACTCGTGGCAGTCGCCCGGCTATCGTGCCCAGGAACGACGCCGACGGGAACTTCAAAACCAAGGCAAGCCCGATCTTCAACTGAGTGCGTCGGACAATGCCCGCGCCGCTGTGCCGGAACGCCAACACCAGATTAAGCCACGTCCGCCTCCATTACGCCGGCGTGCACCACTTCCCCGATTGCCGCAAGACACCATCCATATAGTAGGACGGCCAAGAACACCCATCGACTTGACGAAAGTGCCACCGTGGCAATTGCATGACGCCCTGCTAAAGGCAGCGTCGCTGCCGGATCAGCCACCCGCAAGTCGGGATCGTCTTCGGACGCACCTCACCAATAATACCGTTACACTGAGTGTCATCGACTCACAACGCGCCCAGGCCTACCTCCGCGTGAAGTCTATTAACGTGGGCATTGATACCATCGAGCTCCATGTCTACGCCCCCCCTCCGGATGACGCCGTACGAGGCATAATGTTCCATGCATACGATGACTTCTCGGACAACGAAATACTGGCGGACCTACAAGCCAGCAACCCCGACATGCCTATTGTGAGTGGAAGACGCATGGGCCAAACTAGGCACATTGTGGTAGCACTCACGACCAAGACTCTTCCCAAGTGGATATTCTACCACGGCACCGACATCAGGCTCTATCCGTTCTACAACAGGGTGGAAGCATGTTTCAACTGCCGCAAGGTCGGTCACCGCACGGATGTTTGCCTGCTGCCACGCAAGCAGCGGTGCCGCCGCTGCGGCGAGGAACACCCTCCACCGGGAGAAGGCGAGAAACCCAAGTGCACGTCGCGCTGCATCGTCTGCTGTGGTGCACACAACACCGGCAGCTCAAACTGCAAGTATCGCTTTGTCAAGAAAGCGCCACCCACCCCGCAATGGAAGCAAGAAGCACAAGAACCTACATCGAACACCCAAGGCAACCCGTCCCACAGCGGCCCCTCAAGCAGCCGCTCACCATCCCCTCGAGACAATTCTCCATCTTTTCCACCACCCGGGACCAGCAGCAGCCAGCACAAAGGCCCAGAGCGCAGGTCCCGATCCCAGACCCGGCGCGTGAGGTCCCGCTCAGCCCAACGCCGACACAGCAAATCTCGATCTCGCTCACAGCGCCCGACGTCCCACTCAGCCAGACGCACCCCTTCGACGTCCCGGTCATCCAGTAGACGACCCGGAGAAGCGACAAAGTCGCTGGCCTGGCAGCGGGGCCCCCCGGCGTCGCTACTATCATCCGATGCACAGGTGAGGGAGTTGGCAAAGGAGAATTCTGCACTTAAGGCACAAATTTCGGCCCAGCAGTCCCAGATAGCTAAGTTGACTAGCTACATAAAGTCTCTAGAAGCCAAAATTGACAGAGCACTCAACTTCAACAAACAAACAGCTACACCCACACCATCCCAAACGCAAGAAACACACCCTAACTCACTCACAACCAACAACACGGCGTCAGCGCCAGCACCTCAACCTCCAAATGCCAATAAACGCAAGGCAGCTACGCCCACCGCTTCACTCCACGCAGAGGTGGACATAACCGCAACAGTAACGACGGCAGTTACGGCAGCCATCTCCACCCTACGATCCGATTTAACAGCCCAACTAGAAACACGCTTTAATGCAATCCACCAAATCATCCTAGAAACAAACAATTCGTTCGCCGTGCTCAAGAGCTCGACCGAAGCCGCACTGGCCGACTTCAGCGTACAGTTGGCCATACACCACACACCATCAAACAGCCGGCAACCGCCGGCCACCGCACCAATAACTACTTAGTCATGGCTGCACGCCAAACGCTCACCGTTTGGCAATGGAACTGCAGGGGCTACCGCAAAAAGAGGGGCCACCTGCAGCAACATACCCAGCATATTCAGAACCACGCACAAGATGGAGAACGTACCCCGGACATCATAGTGTTGCAAGAAACTAACAGTCCCGCTAACCTGCCCGGATACGTACCATATAATCAGAAAACAGACCTCTCCGTAAGCGCACAGTGCCACACTGCCATTTTAGTACATCAAAACCTCACAGCTATTCAACATGAAATTGAAGGCATGAGCATCCATCACACACTGGTGGAAATCGTACCAAAACGAAGAGGAGACAAGCCACTCCTCATTCTAAATATATACAGTCCACCGAGAGACAGAGGTGCGGATCTTCCTTACATCTTTCGGAAGGCATCGCTTCTGGCCAAGGACGCAAAGCTGCTTGTACTAGGCGATTTCAACGCGAAACATCCCGAATGGGGATATCCCAAATCGGATCCCAAGGGTCTCCGATTATGGAACATCATACACGACCTAGGTTTCAGTATCCTCAACGACCCACAGCAACCAACGCGAGTCGGAAACAGCGTGTGTAGGGACACCACGCCGGATCTCTCCCTATGCAGAAACACACAGGGTGCCCGATGGCAAAACACGGGTCACACAGTAGGAAGTGACCATTGCATTCTAGCGATAACCATTGAGGTGACCGCTAGCAATGCAAAAAAGCGAGCCACAGCTCACATTACTGACTGGGATAAATTCCGCCAACTGCGCAAAGAAACGGCGCCCGAATCCATATCAGACCTGAACGAATGGATACATTCGTTACGTCGAGATGTGGACACTACAACGTATCAAACAGGCGTAACTCAAGAACAGCCATCAACTGACTCCCGCCTTCTACATATGTGGGAGGCGCATGAAAGCCTCATGCGTAGATGGCGGCGCCAGCGTCACAACAACAGGCTCCGCCGCCGCATTGCGAGGCTCGAACGCGAACTTGAAGCCCACACTGCTGCGCTAGAACGCCAGCAGTGGGGCCAAATTTGCAACAGCCTCAATAGCCAGATGGGCTGCAAAAAAACATGGCATCTGCTGCGGCACATGCTTGACCCCGGCAGCTCCAAGTCGGCGGCACGCAAACAGCTTGCGCGCATTATCCACGAATACCCGGGCACCGACGAGGAGCTGCTGGACGAGCTCATCACACGCTACTTCAACACCTCCCAAAAACAAAGCAGCACAGCGCAGTTGCCCCATTACACAGGAACCCCGAACGAACAGTTGGACGCCGACATTTCGGAAGCTGAAGTTTGCGTAGCATTACACAAACTGCGCACAACATCGGCGCCCGGCCCTGACGGGGTCACAAACAAGACGCTGCGCAACCTCGATCCAAAGTCGGTGGTGGCCATTACCGAATATATGAATGAGTGCTGGAGGTCCGGCCAATTACCAGGAGACTGGAAACACGCAAGGGTCGCCTTTATACCTAAACCGGGCAAGAAACTCAACCTGGAAAATCTTCGCCCCATCTCGCTTACCTCCTGCCTGGGCAAACTAATGGAGCACGTTGTGCTCTGCCGCCTGCAAAATTTCGCGGAAGAGCACAGCTTACTTCCCCCAACAATGCTGGGCTTCAGGGCCCATCTATCTACTCAGGATGCACTCATCCAGTTGCACCACGATCTTCTACGTCCTGGGAGTGGCACTAGTACCAAGGCTTTGCTCGGTCTGGACCTTCACAAAGCATTTGACAACGTCAAGCACACTACCATTCTAGGCAGTCTATCCGAACTACAACCCGGAGAACGCATATTTAACTACATCCGTGCTTTCTTAACCGACCGAACAGTAGAACTCTCGGTGGGCGACCTCCGTTCCAAGCTAATAACTCTTGGTGATCGCGGCACTCCGCAAGGAGCCGTTTTATCCCCTTTTCTATTCAACCTCTCTATGAGGTCACTACCCTCCAAGCTCGACAAGATACCCGGCCTGCGATACACCCTATACGCAGATGATATCACGCTCTGGACGACTGTGGGATCCGATGGTCAAATCGAAGAGACCATTCAAAGGGCTACGGACACAGTCGTCCAGCACGTGACGGATGCGGGTTTAGAGTGCTCGCAGAGCAAATCGGAGCTACTAATACTCCGACCTCCAGACCGACGCAAAATTAAGACTCCACTCCCGAGTATCAACGTTTATGTCAACGACACGCCAATACCACAGGTGGGCCACATGAGAGTGCTCGGACTCATTGTACAAACAAACCACCACAACAACATCACATTGGACCGCCTCACCATAACGGTGAACCAGACAGCCCATCTCATATCTCGAGTGAGCGCGCGCAATCGAGGCATGAAGGAGAAAGAATTACTCCAAATAATTCAGGCCTTCGTTTTGTCGCGCTTCACGTACGCCCTCCCTTACTTGCACCTCCTTCAGTCTGAGCGAGCCCAACTAAACCGCCTTATACGTAAAGCTTATAAGGTGGCACTGGGGCTCCCCCGAAACACCTCGACCGAGCGCCTTCTCAATCTTGGGCTACATAACACTTTAGAAGAACTTCTCGAAGCGCATCGTACGGCGCAAATTCACCGATTACAAGGAAGCAGGACGGGCCGATGGATCCTTGATAAAATTGGGCACGAGGTTTCTCCAACGGGTAACGATCCTGCCATAATCCCCCCCAATATCAGAAGAAAATTCCTCATAAAACCGCTGCCAAAGAACATGTTGGCCAACCACCACGACGGCAGAAGGAAAGCGAGGGCCAAATCCTTGCACAAAAAGTACGCGTCCAACCCTGAAGTGGCGTACGTTGACGCCGCCCAGTACCGAGACTTGACCAATGCATACGCAATAAGTGTAATCACTCTTCCTGTCGTCAATGCAGATTCACCCCGAGTAAAAACGGCTGGTTCCGTCCGCGCACTTAACACGACAGAAGCCGAGGAAGCGGCCATAGCCTTAGCAGTAGCAGCCGGATTCACCATTATATTAAGCGACTCAAAGGCCGCTATTTCCAACTTTGCACGTGGCATTGTGGCCCCCACAACACTGCGTTTACTCCGCCCCATTCTGCTTACTGATCCTGAGGAAGAAACACTATGCTCCATTGAGCTGATATGGGTCCCGGCTCACGCGGGGAACCCGGGAAACGAGGCGGCCCACCAATATGCTCGAGAATTCGTCAGCCGAGTGGTGGGACCCGCCTCTGATCCGGGGGACCCTGGTGAAGCCTTGACATCATATCACGACATTACGCAATATTACCGCCTATCGAGGCAGTTAAAACCACCCCCGCACCACAAGTTAACTAAGCGCCAGGAGGTTGTCTGGCGCCGACTGCAAACGCATTCATTCCCGTGTCCATATATTTATGCACGTATATACCCCGACACGATTGACCCGTATTGCTCGTATTGTGGGTCAATAGCCACACTTCATCACATTCTCTGGGACTGCAGGGAATACCCCCCCTCTCCCGATCTCCTGGCCACTCCCTCGCCCGAAGGGTGGGAGGAGGTTTTGACCTCCACCAGCCTGGGAGTTCAGCTACAGGCCATACAGAGAGCAGAGGAGGTGGCCACCAGGTTCAGCCTGGCGGATCACCTACCTCCATAAAGTCTGGCGACAATAAAGTTGTGTTCTCTCTCTCTCTCTGATAAATGCACATCGTCGGTCACGTAAGCAGGGGCATCTGACAATTTTAAGCATTCGTCTGCTTAGCAACATTTGAATGCTATTACCAATTCATATCAGAGTTTGGAGAGGCTAAAAGAACTTTGAAGTGTTGCTGTCCTGATAAAAGAATGTCCCCCTTGTCGCGATGTTGGCTCCAGGGGTATTCTTTAGTGACCAATAATGAACATGATGATATAAACATCGCCGTCTGCGGATTCGACAACTTTCGCCGCTTTAATATTATGTCCCTATATACAAGGCGTGTTCAAATGAAATGGTACGAAACCACACTATGGGTGTAAATTAAGACTTTATTCAATGTATACACCATAGGCCTCAGCACAACAATGCCATTGATGAACGATCCGAAAGATTGATTCCTTGTATCCAGAATCCCTGTGCTGGTGACCAGACCCAGTTCTTCACAGCATTCTTGAGTTCGTCATCCGAGTTGAAGCGCTTCAATTTCAGGAGTTTCTTCAGGGGACAAAACACACGTAACGAAGGGCGACATGTGCGGGCTATAGCGAGGATGGTCAAGCTACTCCCACTCTAACGTGGCCAGTTTCGCGTGTGTGACCTGGGAGACGTGTGGACGCCCGTTATCATGGAGCATAACCACCCTCCGTGAGCAGCCCCGGTCTTTTATTCTCGATGCACCTGTGTAGGTTTCGGAGTGACTCCCAGTGCACGCCGAAGTCAACGATCCTTCTGTGCTCGAGAAACTGAACAAGTTGCAGACCTTGGAAGTAGAAAAAGATGACGAGCAGCCCCTTGCCTGCCGACGTCACGGCTTCGCACTTTTTAGGGAGAGGGGACAACATGCATCAGGCATGCTGCACCGCATGCTTCTACTGCATGCTGCACCGCCTTGTCTCTGGCTCGTAGTGATGGCACCAGCTCTCATCACCTGTGACAATCCGCTCCAGGAAAGCGGGGTCTTCACGATAACGGAACAAATATTGACGTGCTAGCCCCATAACCAGTTCCCTGTGCTGGTCGGCGAGCTACTTCGGAACCCACTGCGCGCACACCGTCCGATAGCGCAACCTGTCGTGAACAATTGTCCACATTGCTCCGACGTTGACCTCCACCTACACCGCCAACATTCGCAATGCGACACGCCGATCATTTCTTACCAAGTCGTCCACCATGTCGATGAGATCGGCCGCGATGACTGCGTTTGCCTGGCCATGGTCTCAGATCAACAACCATACTATCGCGGCCTGCACGGAAACGGGTGCTTCATTTCCTGACGGACTTGTCGGATACACAGTCTCCCAGTACGGTTACGATCCTGCGATGAATGATGGCCGCTTTAACACATTCCGCCGTCAGAAATTCAATAACACCTAACTGCTCCTAAATAATATAATTTTACAATGTGAACGGCATCCTGTCCTCACACGCACTCCCGCAATAATTGGACCGCGCTCTTTATGAGAGAATCTGCTCTCTCCTGCTAATGCGGGCATCCCCGCATGCTCCGATCCACGGCAGCGACTCCAATCGCATTTCCAGATGTCTCGCCACGTGCTGCCATAGAGGCACAGACATTTATATTGTCGGTTAAGTTGTTACGACGTTTCGTGCCGTTTCATTTGAACACGCCGTTGTAAATTGTTTGAACCTGCCGCGGGAACATCACGCTATTCGAATAATTTCGGCAACGACAAAGAAGAGCAGGAATTCAGTGAAATAGGACACACTCTTTGACATGGATGCTCGGTCTTGCGTCTGTCATAGTTCTGGCTTTCTGCAAGTCACAATTTCTCAATAAATTTCTTTGTGCTAAACGGCCCCATCGTTTTACCTGTACAACCATGTGCCGCGGAAAGAAGCCAGTGGCCCAACTCGCTACCACCTTCAATTTTTCTCGAACGGGGTTCATCAGTAGAGCTTTTTTTGTTCTGCATTATTCGACTACAACCCGTTTTCCTTCTGTCGCATTCACCCCTTTTCAAGAGCATCAACTCAAATCGATTGTCGAACCATCATGTCTGAAACTTGCGTCTTTAATAGCACCGCCCTTAGTTGGTTCCTCAAGTGGTACGTCTCTTTCAGTGATGCATGCTGTCATCCCTCAAATTGAATTATTTCATGTGATACACCCGTGTACTCGCAAGGTAATGTGACTGACGAGAAATCACAGATAAATTTAGATGGATATCCTATTCCTCATGCTGATGAGCGCTTTTGTGTAATGCAAGTGCCAAATTCAATTTTGGGAGACGGAAACACGCCTAAGTCACCATGTTTTTACACCTCATATTCGAACGCCCGCAGCTGCGATATCAGCAGATATTGATAATTTGGTTCATATAAACGCGAAAACAAAGTAGCGCGAACATAGCCAAGACGTTTTTTTCTGCTGCCGCCGGCGTCAAAAAAAAATCACAGCATATCCACGGGGTGAATGATTATGAGTGGGGCGAAGCTACGGAGGGAATCATCTGTAAACCGTGAAACTCTTCCGTGAAATGCGCCCAGTACATAATATAAAGAGTGTGAAACATCGTGTGTATATTAAACATCAAACTTTTATTGTACTGTTGGTTTACGTGGTCCCTTCATTATCACTTGTGATCGGTGAAATGCAAGGAAGAAGTCCGCTCCCGAGCGAAAGAGCGCCAAGAGCGACCGCATTCCCCGCTCGCCCTGTGCGAATTAAAGGCAAGGCTAGAGGGAAGACAGGACGCGCGTTCCACGACGCGAGGTCGGTAGCATGCCCAACGAAAGCCAACGGAACGCGATCGTGCAAGTGCTCCGGCTTCGCATCGCCTCATGGTTCCATTTAGCGTCCCAAAACCAAACATATTGCTCAAGGTGTGCCTTGCGTTTTTCGTAGAAATAATTTCTTTATCATGTACATTAAGACGAAAAGTTGAAAGCTCACTAGAGTGTATCGCCCGCAAAGTATGTCTTTAGTGTGATTTAACTCTCGTACGGCAGGGTCCTCGCGCCGTTGCCGGTCCACCTCGCCCGTTGACGATCGGGCGAGGTGGCTAAATACAACTACTACTACTACACTTTAAGAAAAACATCTGGCGTTCTTTCGTTCTGCTTTTGCAAAACATCTGGCGTCTTTCGTTGGTTTATTTCATCAATCAACGGCGTTTTGAACAAAATTTTTATTGTTTAATCACGCACAGGAGAAATCTCACCAGGCACTACCTTGGAGGTAAACAATGGCTGCTAATGGCAATGAGAGACAGAAGAAGTCGGCTTTTAGCCAACACTTACACTTCTACTTCTACTAACGTTTCCTACTGGAACATGCCAATGGCTGCTAATGGGGAATGAGAGACAGAAGAATTCGGCTTTTAGTTAACGCGCACGCTGCGAATTTTTTATTGTTCAACAACGCACAGGAGAAATCTCCCACCGGCACCACCTTGGAGGTCAAAGCGTAAGACTTGTTACTCACTACTACGATCACGACGGCTACGAGGGACGAACGGGTGCCGCCTTAAGGAGCTTCGCCCCTAAAAAGCGGTGAAAGTTACACAACGCAACGAAACCTGACAACCCTCTATTTAAGACTTTTGGCTTTATTTATGAAAATATGTACATGCTTCGCTTACCTGAACTTGTGCACGAAACGTCATGCTTCTTGCTCTATAGGGGTGTGTAGGGAACCCAAGCTCATTCTGGGCACGACGCTCGCGCGGCTGACCTATGCGTTACTGGTGCCAGACGCTGCCCGTGAAGGCGGTTTGTCGCCGGATTTGCCAGCGGCGGCGGCAAGGACGCGTTTGCGCATGCGCTCCTCACTGGGCCCAGAAGACTGCTAGTCAGAAATAGTTACATTGCAACGCTCCACAGACGTAATCCGGGAGCTCTGCGCGTGCGCGGAAGCAAGGGTGGCAGTGTTGTGGCCGTGGGTGTCCCCAGTTGCGATAAGAGCAGTGGCGCCGCTCGACGTCGCTTTGGTAGTCTATTGCGTTCACACATCTGAGGTGCTATGCAGGAAGGCCCGAGTTCGGCGAAAATCGGAAGCTTTCCGAGCTCTGGCGACATCCCCTTTTGAACGAGCTAACAGTACAAAAAGGTCAAATTCACCTTTTAGCGCGCGCTGCGTTCCTGGAACGCGGCGTCACGTCAAGGGGGGTCGACAAAGTTGGGTGGTGTCTACCAACCAGAGGCATCTTCTTTCATTTATTTGCAGTAATGCTTTCATTTGGGCCAGTTGGTGCAAACTTGTAACTTGATTCAAGGCTGCGCTAAAAACACGGACAACAGAAGAGACGTACACAGGACGGGCGCGTCTCTTCTGTTGCCCGTGTTTTTAGCGCAGCCGTGAATCAAGTTCATTTATTTGTCGTTCCACTGAGTGCAGAAGTGCACCCATGCAAGAAAAGTGTCAGAAACTTTTACGAAGGATATTTTTAGAGGTACGGGCTATTTGAATTCGTTTTGAAGCGTTTAATGTCCGCACTAAGTATCCTTTAGAATAACCAGCACCACGGCCTCTGAGATTAGCTCCGGCCGAGGGCCTTACAACACCGTGGTCAAAGCTAACCGCCGGGGCCACGTGTGTAATCATCCTGGTCGGCCTGTACACTCTAGCGCGTTGCTCGGCCGGTGCGCGGCCTCTTTGTCCTGTTATGAATTGTCTGCTCGCTCCCCGAGCACGTGCGCCCGGCTGATTAGCTAGTTGGCTGGGCGGTATACCTAGCTAGTTAAATGAGGACATGCTATGACCAAGCTAATTATGACCATGCTAATTCGCACGACGCTAAATAGTGGCGCACTAATGAAAAATAAGCTAATTAGGTGCTTGCTCACTAAGGCCGTGATAATTATGGTTATGTTAATTAGTACTACTCTAATTAAAACGTTGCTAAATAAACATGTGTATTTAATGCCGTGCTAATTGAAACATATCCAATTAAGACGGAACTATTCAATGTCATATTCATTAAGACCTCGCTAATTAATTCTATCAAAATTGAGACCGAAGTGACGTGGTGTTCACTCCGAAGCAGACCGAGCAGAATGAGTAGGTGCTTCGGAGTGAATGCCGTAAAAAGCTGGAAGAAGCTGGGTGATCACAAGCTCCTCGGGTGTCTCTAGCCTTGCACAAGTAGTGCGAGCTGACCAATTTATTTTATATTCAAAGAAGCTGCTGCTTAGCTTCCACCACCATGAAACACTTGACAGGCACACCGGCCCTATGACAGTCCCGAGTTCAAATGGGGTCTTTTCAGAATCAACGACTTTGTGCCCGAGTTCGTGCGTCAATCAGTTAGTTGACAAACACCCGCGGCGAAGATCGCGTCTGCCCACCGCGTTTGCTCTTGCCGAGGAGCAGTGCTCAAGCCGCAACACCAGCGAGCGGCACCATTCATCTATGAGCTTAATCGCACAAACTGGGCACACACGCCCGAACTAAATGTTATATCACACTGTGGCTACGATGTCTCGCATTCAGTTTCACCGCGCTTACGATGTACCACTCACAGCCATGAAGCAAGCGGCCCCGGTGGCATTAGCGGCGAGAAATATTACTATTTGCTTGTTTGTAGAGACATTGTTTCTACCGATTCGTTACTGCAGAAAAATCTTCAGACCTGTAATGTAAGTAGCCGTAACATGTCCATTGATTTATCTGTAATATTCAAGAGAAGCGAAACGAGATGCACGAGAGTGCTGCGTGTGCGCCCTTGTTGCCTTCGAGAGTCGAAATTTCTACGCTGCAGGTGGAACGAAGGAGCTTGCCGAAAGATGACAAACTCCCACGAACACGCCTGTGGGATGCGCGGTCCTCAGTTGGCAAAAAGATAGCGCGACAATGACGCTGACGTCGCTGCACTGTCTTCCATGACAGCCGTGGTGCGAGCTCGGAGCAAACACGTGTTCCCGAGAAGCTCGAGCCATCCTGCATACAACCCCTGATGTTCTAGTGATTACCATAATACGAGATATTTGTCTGTATTTTTTTCTTACGTTTTGTTTCGTTCAATAAGCTAGAAGGAGAAGCTGGTGACGCTCGAAAGGTCCTAAGGTTTGCTATTTACATTTTCAATAAAAAAAAGCACGCTTCATTGACTGAGCTGGCACGAATAAAGTCATATCAGCTCGGATGAAATTTCCGCTGCTCTTCTAAAGCATTGACGTGATTTATCGCCATCTGCATAATTTGCTTGCGTGTGAGTGGTTTTGGCACAAAACATTTGGCCGCAGAAGTACTGCCTTTCAGAAGAAGAGCGTGCTAGATAGAGCAAGGCAGGTTCGTGGATTGTAGAGCATTAAATATTTTGTGTGCTCAGTTTTCAAAGGAGTTTTTTGTAAGAGGGTCAAGTCGAGGGAAAGAAGCGTCAATAGATCTCTTACGAAGATGTGGTCGCGTGCCAGTTTGTGCACTGCAACATACCATGGCAGAAAAAAGTGCGGGGGAAGGGGGGGGGGGTTCCTGTGTGCGACAACCTAGCCATGCCACTACATGTATGCCTGCGACTGAGTGCCAATGAATATCATTTCAAGCCTCCACTTGTGGTCATGCATATTATTTTTATAGCAGCGTAATACCTTTAACTTTACCTAATGACATTTTTTTTTGTTCCTTTTGTATCTATCTGGTAAGAAACCACACTTGGCCGATCAGTCATCTTATCCTTGCTATTCTAGTGCCACAGGTCCTTATGCTATTAGAATAAACATAAACAGCTATCTATTATAATAAATTTGTTAATTACCCGACAGCTTGCGTTAGTTGCCAATAACAATTAACTAATTACAGAGACTACGCGACAAGCGCTAATTCATTGAAGCTGTGGTTTGCATTCTCTAGTTGCTCAATACATCGGTGGCTGTGAAAAAAACGCCAATCTTATGTTTAAGACGCTCGAAATGAGTGCACGTTTTCTTCATGTTAAAAAAACACATCCTGCGCTTTTCCTTGTGTTTAAAATCATAAACATTTTCATTGAAGCAGCTTGTGATAGAAAGTGCAATGTTTTATATAAGCTTTACTGGGTATGAAGCGGCGCTCTATTACGAGCTAACGTCAACCGCCGCGGCCCCCCGAACGCTGATAGCCGTGCCTATCAATGAATACATTCAGTGAGAGGCATGGCTACACCTTCTTTTTCCTTCGGTTAATACCAATCATTTTTATATGTCTCTGCGGGCAGTTCACAAATTGTCACGTGGTTCGGCATTTGTCCTCAGAGTACGCGTACAACACGGTGTCATCCGCTCCTTCCATTGTATATTGTTCATTAGGCGCGCAGTTGGTTGTGAATGCGATGTCGGTTTCTAGAAACGTAAACTTGAATAACGCTACATTTCACTGAAGTCACCACAAATTTTAGGCAAATAAATTTTCTGCGAGCGATAAGGTCATACCAGCGTTTCTTTTTCTGTCCGTTTCTTTTTGTAACGTAATTTCTATATTTAGTATGTTGAAAATATAACCACTGGCGGGCAGCTATGCGTGTAACTACGCTCAGGGCAGCAAACAAGCCTTGCGCACGCGTTCATTGCTATTTGACTTCTTACTAACGCCGCCTGGCAACTTCCAGTCGAAAATTCCACTGTATAATGTGCATATCTGTCTTCAAGGTGCTCTTCACTCTGTTTTCCCTGGACAGGGTAAGTTAAAGAGGTGCGGTCAAGGCATAGGACATAAAAATATGCTTCTAGATGCTTCGTATAATATGTGAAGGAAAGGCCCGGTAGGCCAAAGTACAAAAGGTATCATGCAGCAACCTTGAACGCGTTTCACTGGCCACAAAACCTTGCTTACCTTCCTGCACAGTTCTTACGTTGTCAGTGTATTCGCTTTCAATTGGTAGCCGAAAATTGCAATACTTGCACTCCCATAAAAGTGAATGAATTAATTATTTTTGCAAGGAGGTACGCAACAAGTATAAAAAAATATATTACTAAATGAAGAGATATAGAAATGCCTCAATACTACTTAACTTACCTAGAATGTAGCAGCCTGAAACATGGTTTTAGAAGCCTGGGGCTGAATTGATTTCAAGAAGAACCTTCAATCTACACCTCGCATACCATGGGTTTCAGACACGCGGCCCGTTGGCCCCATGCTCCCAGCGGACGTTTCGCTAGCGGCCCACGGCTTCACAAGGAATAAATTGTATGTGATATTGCTGAATCGTACTCACATTCCTTGCTCGCATGTTGCGAATAATAACACTTTGTTTGTGCAAGCTACAGAGACGGGACTGGTCTCAAGCATTATTTTTCGTGAGTCGAAACATAACCGCAGAACAAAGTTCCTAGATTTCAAAATCGGCGCCCAGGTTTGAGTCATTCTGAGAATTAGTACCAATATGTTTCTCGAATCCTGACGCCAAATCCCTTCAGAAAAGATTCATATGCCAGATATGGGAAATGCGTTCGTTCAAATGGGAACTTTAGGTTTGAATAACATTTTGTTCCACCCCCACCCCTTTGACAACCTTCTTCACAGTCCCGGTCTTCGTGCGGCCTGCTAGCTGACGTGAGTTTGAGACCCCTGTCGTATACAATGTTATGTTTCCCGATGTCTAAAGCATTGGACCGCTTACGGCGCTAAACATTCGCGGACGAACAATATACTAGCCTTCAGGCTAGTATATCGCCAAAAACGGCATTGCCATGTCTTGCCTTAAATCAGCCCTCACCAAGTCGTGTGAGCACAAATTGAGTGATCGCTTTAACGCGCAGGTTACGCGTCTTTTAGATGTAGGGTATCCTCGTGATGCAGTGGCCACGGTTGCTGAACGTTTAAAGAAGTCTATTGTATTAAGTCCAAGCATGGTTGCAGACAGGGCTGGGCAGTATCGCGATACAAGAGTATCGCGATAGTATTTCAGAGATACTTTTGAGTATCTGTATTTCTGTATCGAGATACATTTGAAAAATGTATAGGTATCTCAGTAGTGAAATACATTTACGATGTATCGCCTGTATCGCGATACTATACAGGACACGGGTATCTCGTTACATTGTTTTTTTTTTTTGTCGGAAATCAGTTAAGGCGTGTTTCCAATGGGGGAATGACGTTTTTTTTTTCTTTTTTGTGCCAAGACAAGCAAAGGCGCGCCGCCGGTCGCCGACAGATAGGGCGGCGATGGTTTCCCCTCAAGCACAGAATGGTCCATGTGGTAAAGCGCGCGACAACGCAGACGGCAGAATCGCGGGGGCAGTGTTGTCGGCCTCTGCCGACGAAAGTCGCTGTCTCTCAAGGTCAGTGCAGCACGCCTAATTTTTGTCGGGTGGCAAGCCATTACTTCGTGACCCCCCGCGCGGATACCGCCTTGGAACAGGCTTTGCAATGCTTCGCGGGCTTTCAGTTCTCAAAGCGGCGACACTTCCAAAAGCAGTTCCCGTAGTCGCGGCGGAAGTGACTAGAAGATGGCTATCTTTGACGCGCTTTCAGCCACCTCTCCAATGTCAGGGTGCGTTCCTAATTGATGACATGCCTGAACGGTCTTTTGTGGTAGCAGGCTCCCCCACTGCCGGAGCCGACTTCGCCTGTTGCGGCTTTCTAAAATGGGTGCTGGTAGCGTCGGTGGTGGTGACAGTTTCATTGAAGCCGAGAGGGTCAGACGGCTGAGGATTCCGAAGATGGCGACCGACTTCGGATTCTGAACAGTCAGAACAACCTAAGTGAGGGCGGAAGTGTTTCGGTATCTAGATGACCCGAGAAGAGATATCGCCACGCTGCAGGGCAATCCGGCTATGAAGGCGGTATTTATTCACTATAACACGAATGTGTGCTCGGCTTCAGCGGTAGACACACTTTTTTTTTTCGTGAGGCTGAACCGACGCTGTTAGAAGACAGCCTATTTGAGAAGCCTACACAGCAACCTTCTTAGCAAAGCAGATCTTCAAAATAAATGTGTGCTTTTTCTCAATTCACTGAGGTTCATTAGTGCACTAGAAGAGATTCACAAGTGATTCGAGTGATGTGCTTAAAGTGTGCTATTTCTAGTATAGCTTAGTTTCTTCGCCAAGTATGTCGATTTCGGTGTCCAATCCTTGTTACTGTTGCTGTGAAATAGTGTATTTTTATTGCAATTGATACTTGTAATTATGTCATTATTACTCATTATGTACTTTGTCCGCCCCCCTACCCTGCAATGTCTTAATGGCACTGAGGGTACTGTAATAAATAAATAAACGAACTGAACGTTTCGATGCGCTGTAACTTTAATTACAACATCATGCTGCATTAATAAGTGTATTTGCGTAGTATGAGCATCCTTGAAATAAACAAAGTATTCCAGTATCTGTATCGATGTAACTGTATTCCGGAATACTTTTTTTGTCTTATTGCAAAAGTATCTCCGAAATATCCCGTTACGTTAAAAGCAAATGTATCTCAGTATCTGTATTTTATGCTTCCAGTTCATGTATTTCGATATCTGTATTCCGGAATCTCTGCCCAGCCCTGGTTGCAGAAAGCGATAGGAAGAAACGTGTCGTAGGTATACCGTGCATTCATTGCGTATCTCACAGGCTAAAGAAAGTAGGAAGTAGATACGGCGTTAATGTTGTTTTCACGGCGGCCAATAAGCTAGGTAAGATTTGTGCCGCTGTGCAGAGGAAGAATGAGCGAGTAAAAGACAAGCAGCGGACCGATATTTGTTTCGTAAAACACACCAACAAATTCACTGATTGCCGTACGAGTGTGGTGTATAAGGTCCCTTTCAGCTGCGGTCGCTTCTACGTAGGACAAACGGGCCGATGCATTAACCAGAGATTGTTGGAACATAAGAGACCGCTAACAGGAGGCTCGCCTTTTAATCTATCTTTACATTGTCGAGATTGTAAGTGCACGCCAAAATTCGATGAATGCGCAGTGTTGTACCATCATAGAAATGAAGAAATGCGCCTGATGATTGAAGCATGGCATATCGAGAATAGTGGTAGCGCATGCGCGAGCCAACCGTCGATTAACTTGCATAAAGATGAAATCAAATGCCTTAACAGTTATCTTCCACGTAGACCGCCACGCGTGCCGGATTAGTAGGTTCGCCTGTTGCATGGGCATGCGCAGATAAGTTTTCGTGCCTTGTTTCTTTTCAGCCGTTGTGCGTCTCTTCAGTTGTTAGTCGGCGTTTGTGGTGTCCTGACATCTTTCTTGTGTCCGTGTTTGCACGCCCTGTCTTTTTAGAATGAATACTCACCAACTAGCTCAGCTCTCTGTTATACTAGCCTAAGTTTCTATTCTTTTGCAATAGGCACATCCAAGCAATGTGCACATTCGTACATGTTCTCCTCCAACATATTCCTTAACCCTTTCAGGATCAATTCGCTAACATCCTCAAGATGGTCAATGACGTACATGTACGTCATCGCTTGTATGTTTATATAATCTCCCTTTTCGCGAATTTTTCTTGCTTGGCATGTGCTCTCACACTGCGGGAATACATGGAATTTTTTGCTTGAGCCGATGCCTTTCCCTATTTTTTCCGTGCTTTACTACAGCGGTGCATCGGTGGATTTCGGTTTCGTCCTTCGGCCGCTTCGCTCGTGTTGCGCCCGGAAAAGTGATGGCTTGCTGGTTTAGAAGCCGATGCGTTGCTCTCTGGTTTATTGCTCCCGCACCGCGACGGTGGTTTAGAGGTTATGGCGCTCGACTGCTGACGAGAAGGTCGCGCGATCGAATCCCGGCCGCGGCGGCTGCATTTTCGATGGAGGCGAACATGTTTGAGGCCCGTGTACTTAGGTTCATGTGCACGTTAAAGAACCCCGGGTGGTCGAAATTTCCGCAGCTCTCCACTATGGCGTCCCTCATAATTATATCGTGGTTCTGGGACGTTAAGCCCCAGATATTATTACCTTAGTGCTCCCCTGTAAGTGATTACGCACGTTTCTGTGCAGGCGTGTATTGACACAAGCGATCCCGCTGTGTTTGTGTTCCATTTTGGGGGCTCACAAAAGCAGCTTCCATCTCGTTGGCGATAAGACGAATGATTATTAAAGGTTTCGGACATGTTCTTGCTTTCCGGAAGTGCTCACAACTACACAGTTTTCTTCACTGCGCTCACCCACGCAGTTTGCGTGAGCTATGGAAGTGCGCGCCGGTTTATCTGCTGCGAGTGAGTCTAGCGGCGACTCCTTCGCATTACCGCTCAACTGCTGCGTCAGAATCTGATTCACTAAACCTCAGACCGCCATACGAGGAGTTATTTATGAGTTAAGACTGAGATGTTGATGAGCGAGTGGCATCTCAAAAGCATGCGCGGTGAGACGATGCTGATTGGATCAAAAGTGACTTTTTTCAAGACGTGTTACCGCTTGACGCCACTTTGTGCACTTATTTTTGAACGCCTGTGAACTACACAGGCGTTTGTTGCAACACATAATTTTTTAACAGTCGTATAGGTCTTTTTTTAGATGCGAAGTATCTTAAGGCGGAGCTCAATCCGGTGGTGGTGTGCGGCGTGACCACCCTTACTGCGCATGCGCATACCCTCTCCACACACCTCCTCTCCACTCCCCCTCAGCATTCCCCCTGTCATCTACGCTCTCTCTTTACCCTCTCCACTTCACCTCTCCCCTCCCCCTTTCCACTCTTCCTCTGAAACGCGGGCTAGACATGCCGAAATTCTCTCCTGCGCAACGCCGCGATGAGCTCGAGCGCATGCGCGTCCCCTCCCCTTCTCTCTCCTCTCTTACGCTGCCCCCTCTCGCACGCCTGTCGACCGCGTTCCCCGCTCGCCGTGTGAGAATTAACGGCCAGGCTAGATGGAAGATACGACGCGCGTAGCGTCGCTCTTCGCGTTCCACGACGCGAGCTCGGTAGCATGCCCAACGAACGCCAACGGAACGCGATCGTGCAAGTGCTCCGGCTTCGCATCTACTCATGGTCCCCTTTAGCGGGAGATGGTGTAACTTTTAAAGTTATCTTGTTGTTACTAATGAACAAAACATATGCATCTAACACAAGCGATTTATTTTTTGTCATTTTATGTTCACCCTAAAAAGTTACGACATTTTTTTCTGATATAGATTCGGCACAAGAACTTAACTCAACAATAAAAAAATCGACACTGGAGCGTCTCATTTGGCGAAGAAACATCGGCCTTCAAAAGGGTTAAAACGTCAGAGAGCTCAGCCAGTAATGTATGCGAGCTATCCAATGGTAGAATATTCATGTGGTTTCTAAATTCGTTTAAGAAATTTAGAACTTAAGAAGGGTAGAAGCGCACTGAAGACGAACACACAATGAAGGCACACACACGCACACACATAGCGCTGTGTGTGCGTGTGTGCCTTCATTGTGTGTTCGTCTTCAGTGCGCTTCTACCTTTCTTAAGCATGGAATACCAACATGCCCACTTTACCATTTTGGTGAAATTTAGAACGTCAAAAGGATACTAAAATGTTCCTTGCGTCGCCACTACTATCCACAAGAAAGTTCCTGCCACAGCACATAACTATCCCTTTTCAAGAAACACATTTCTCTTCGATAAGGAAACACACATGAGATTAGGTAGTTACAGTACACGGTTAGGCTAACGTTTACTATATTCAACGAAACGCGGCACAATAGAAAACCTCCATTTATGCCCAGGTGAGATGATTGTATATTGCGGAAAGTTCCGATTTCTGTCCCGCATCCAGAGAGGTTTCGCTCCGAGCCTTGTGCTATGCGCCTTCAGAGACCCCCGGTGAAAAAGGGCAGTCGTGCGCCGGCTTCCTCTATCTGAATTGCTAATGCCTTTGTCCATGTTCTGCGTTCGCCTTGGGGGAGCCCAACCGATCTGGTTCATGCGGTACAGCGTCTCTCGCGGACAATTCAGACAGTGTGACGAAGGCCCGGGAAAAGTTCAAGGAGGCGGGTGCGGGGCTATATTTTATATTGAACTTTTGCAATTCTGCATTTGCAACAGCGTGACATGAGACAGTGAAGAATGAGCAGGGCAGCGAGGTCGGAGAGTTATCTCCGAATTGTTATTCGTATTTCTACCATAGCGGGTAAGTGCAAACTTGTTTTAAAGATACTTTTGGGGCACAGTGTGACAAGAGACCACGACCTTTTCATTATTGCAACACTGTTGTAGCTTGCCATATGTATTCTGTTTACATCTTATATATCATTATCTTGGTTCATTACTGGCTAAGTTTTTCGGATAATCTCGCCTCTCTGGTTATAACCTGAGCTGGTAGTACTGCGTAAGTGCAATGCGTACACAGGGTAAGGGTATGAAGCAGATATCACTAAAATGCACTTACATGCAGTGATGAACATTGCTGCGTAGGTGTGCAGACGCACCCGCCAAGGTAGTTTAGCGGTTAGTGTGCGCAACCCCTGACGCGAAGGTCGCGGGATCGAATCCCGGCCGCAGTGGCCTCATTTCAATGAAAGCGAAATGCTTGAGGCGCGTGTACTAAGATTGAGGCGCTCATTAAAGAACCCCAGGTGGTCGACATTTCCGGAGCCCTCCACCACGGCGTCACTCAAAATATTACCGCGGTTTCTGGACGTTAAACCCTAACAATTATTATAAAGTGGTACAGACGTACCCGCCTATCTACTCAAGCAGTGAGATATAACACTGGGCCCAAAGTATCAGTCAAAGCCGATCGTCGCGTTCACAAACGCAACCAAAAGAGTGACACGTCTCAACATCTCCGGTTCCAATAAGACATTGAGCATTTTGGTAATAATAATTAGAGGCCGGATTTTTAGCCACTAAAAAAAGCTCGTTTTAGGTGCCAAAAATAGGCAGGCTAAACAATGTTTTAGGCTTCCAAAATCTTAAATATAGGCATAATAAATTTTCACATAAATGCAAATAATTTCAAACGAAGACGTGCGCGACCTCTATCTACAACAGGAAAACAAAAATTTTATTCCTCCTATTGGCCGGGTCCAATTGCGTAGAGCCAATGGCAGTGAACCCTGGCAGTGAACCCTGGCAAGCCCTGGCAGTGAACCACTGGCGTAGCCAGGCGGGAGGGGGAGGTTCAACCTCCCCCTCCCCCAAAACTTTTTAGTTTTTGCGTCTGTGTATACGCGCACACATAGAAACGCATGCACGAACATATATAACGTATGGTTGTCCCCCCGTCCCCTCCCTGAAAAAGATTTCTGGCTACTCTACTGTAGTGAACACCTTAAAAAGTAAATTAAGAACAAAAAAAAAAAAAAGCTGCGTGCACATCACATTTTCCTTTCTCTTTTTTTGGCTCCTCACTCTCCTTTCCGCTGACGGCTCTCCGCGGTTTCGCATTCGCCAACCGCTCGGGCCATGCCAGCGCGGCGGCGCCGGTGTGTGCCGCTTCACTGCTGCTAGAGATTGTTGATTGGTTTAGCTAGAGGAATAGAGTTAGTTGAACTAGGGGACTAGGTTGAACCCCACATTTCCCAAAAGTCAATCTTACGCGATAACATGGATAACGGTCTCAAACAGAACCAGGGAGCGAAACCTGAGGCCAAATAGCGCTCATGTAAGCGCCAATTTTGAAAATAGGCATTCATAGGCATTTGTAAGCATTCAGGCACCAACGCCAAAAATAGGCATTTATAGGCACTATAAAAACGCTATAAAAGCCCTTCTTAACCTCTAATTCATGCTCATATATCAAAATAGCGCGATAGGAGCGCAAGGAACAAAATAGGCGTTTGCGTAAAATCCGGTCTCTTCTAATAATACATTGAGCATCCTGAAAAAAAATGCTCTCTACCCTACGATAGCATCGGTGTTTCCTTCCATGTATTTGCGCGTCTTCGTTTTGTGGTGAAGAAACTGCACAAAGGGGATGAGTGCAATGCCTAGCGCAAAAATGTTAACACAAGCAGCGAAGTAAAGAAACTCGCAAAACAAATACAAAGAACACAAGCAAACCGGATTGCCAGAAAAAAAATGTCTTGTGATATGCGAAAGTAAACACACGAGAAAAAAGAAAGCCCCTGGGTAAACAAGGAGTCAGATTGGATCGGGAAGATGTGTGATTCTAAAAGGGCTTAGCCACACTGCCACGCAGCGAGTCCTAATCACGTTCTCTGCTCATTTATTCAAATGGAAGAAGGGTCCTCTGATCCGTCCCTATAATTTACGTAAGCCAAAATCAGCTTTTCCGCCAAGCGTCTATATACGACCTATTCCCTTGCGCCGGCGCACGGATACGGCTATCTTTAAAAGGATTCCATAGGTAGCACCTCTCTGTCTTTAATTTTTCTACTTTCCGGCTATTGTATAGCGACCACCGACTGTTCTGCCTCTTAAACATCTCTCTTGCCACGGCAGCCATTGCCTCGCTTCCAGTAGCACGTTTTTTTGTTTTATTTTTTTGCACTGACACAAAGGTGTAAGAACATTACTGGCAGGAGGACCATCGTTACGCGTCAGATGTCGCACGGCGCTTGCGGATCGATAGGTCCTCACGAGTGTGCATGCTGGATCGTTCCTTCCTCCTTCGCATTCTCCCATTCGTTCACCTATAACCGAAGTAGAGCTGGGGTTTCTTACATTTACTATAAGAAAAGGAGTTAGAGAGAAGAAAGACAGTGAGCTTAAACGAGTTAATAGTTAATGGTCTGCACTGGAGAATGGGATAAGGAGAAAACGTGAGCCAGAAAAATAAAGAGAAAAATTACGGTATCCTTACCCGAAGTGGGCACGCTGAGGAATGTGCTGCTGGGCGGGATGAGGTGAGCTTAGTTTCTATACTGTTCGGTGAATTCATCAGATCGAATTTGAACAGAAAGAACGTTCAACATTCATGTGTTTCTTTTTGCAATGTAATGAGGTAGGGTTTTTTTTTTTTTCTTTTAGTGTAAGAGGCTTGTCCCAAAGCATATGCCGCCATATTTTAGAAAGGCATCAAGTAAATTCATGCACCCCTGTTTTAAAGCAAGTGCAGTGCTTCAGAGCAGGTTGACGGGGAAGAAAAAGCCGACAGGTCAGCCAGACGCACGTCCGGTTTGCCACCCTGTTCGGGGGAAGGGAATTACGGAAATAAAAGAAAGAACGAAGACAGAGCGAGATCCTATGAGGAGGAAACATGTGTGCATGTCCGTTACACGCCTATCATGGATGGGCAAGACAGGCCGATTTCAATAATAGCAGCAAAGCTCGCAGTGCATGGCTGGCCAGTGACGCAGAGTGCCTTGGTCCAATTATCTCTTCTACTGGAACATTAACAAGTTTATTGTATCGTGTCGGTATATGGAACTGGAATACTTCTTTTTGCTTCGGCCACCTTGAGCATCATGCAACCAATGTAATAGGTTCCAGGGCACAGCCTCAACCGGCGGCTTATATTTCCCTTAGACGGGGAAAACGGTGTTAGTGTATTTGTATATTGTGTATATTTTTCTTTGTAATGCATTCAGAAAAGCGACAGGATGCTCGAGGCGTAACGCCAAATTCTGCAGAGATGTTACTCCAAGAAACACGGTACACGTTATCATGTATCGTTACACGAAACGTGTATCGTTTCGATAACGTTTCGATAACGATAACGTTTCGATACACGAAACGTTATCATGTATATTCTGCCTATTCATATTTATAACGTAATCGAACTCCGAGAGACCAACGCATTCTCCGGGTTTTACGGGTTCTCAGCAGGCCCCAGATAGAATAATTAACTCTAACAATTTAGTCTGACAAGCTTTTTTTAACATGCGAAATGGCCGCCCTCTCTTTTTATTGCTGCATTCGTCCATTATTGATATTTTTCTTAGTTCACAACCTACGACTATGGCGGAACCATGAAATGGTTTTGTTCCATATAAGGGAGAAATATCTCTACTCGCTGTGGAGGTCAGGGAATGCTGTAAAGGCCACCGCAATCGAGAGAAACCCTCGCCATATGATACAGAAGCCGGCGCAGCTCGTTACTACATCGTAATAAGGTGCCTCGAAATACAGCAGAATCGCCAGACCAAAGGCTGTAAAGGATTTCAATACTTGGTTGAGCGGCTCGGGACCAACTATGACAACTGGGCTCAAACATCAATTTTACGCGGAACAATTGTCGCGGCGCACCTTCTGGTGCAGAAATCATAAGCGGACCGTGTCTGTTCGATGGCGGAAAGGTCTGCACAGAACAAACGTTAACACTGAAAATGCATGACACATAAAACTCCAGAACATTGAAAGAAGCAGCGCAGATAAATCTGACAACTACCCATTCTTTTATACTTTTTCCCTCTAGCCTACCAAACGCGGAACGCGTAAGAATCCCACTCCGCACGTGTTCCTTTTACGGTGACACGACTGCCAGCAAAATAAGTTTCCCAGCGGGTACACTGGCAGTATGAGGCAATGAAGCTGCGGATCACTTTCGTGTTCGACAGCGGTGCCACATAAATAATGGAAACCCGTGACCGTGTCAGCGCTTTTCATTGAAGCAAGACCAACAGCAGCTGTTAACTTAATATAGGGTGAGTAGCGCAAAAACGTGCTGCATTAACTTCTGTATATAACCAGGCCTGCCTGCGCCGAGCGTCACAACTTCTTCGTTCAAGACCAACAGGATCGCAGCAATAAGTAGCAGGCACCTTGATATGGAACTGTACAGCTCGACATTCTAGCATTCGCTTTAGCCTTTGCGATCGGACGGCAAGGAACGGCGGGTTCTTAATACTATCAGCGACACCTGGTAGAGCAGTTTCCGTGTTGTTTGCACACATGCCTTACTGAGACGTGTGGCTCTGCCCTTCGTATAGGTTGATGATGATACTTCCTAGTTCTCTCACTGCCTTCCTCCCTTTAGTTTGTGCCAACGACAGTGCGAAATATCGATTTAATTTATTGTCGTTGGTTTAATACAATGTTACAGTGGTGCGTAGCGTCTGTGTGGCGAACAAATGGTGCTTGTATTTAATACACCGTGCGCAGTAAAGCAGTACCTGTACAGAAGAAGAAAACTCTGCAACAAGGTAATAAATTGCATGCGAGAGTCCCTAGTGGCTCGCGTATGGTCGGCGCAAGTAGCAGAGCCAATTATGGATACAGTAAGGATGAAAAATGTTTAACTGAAAGAAAAATAATTAACGAGCATGTTAGACGAAGTTTAGATTTCTTGCCTGCCACTGGAACCATTGGCTTACTAATTAATAAAGGTTTCGCCTTTGAAGGGTGCTCCTATAGTGGTTATGAATGAAAGAAGGGAAATTTAAGCGCTCGTTTTTCTTTGTAAGAGACAACATCAATGAAAACCAACAGGCATTCAAGCAAAGGAAGGTATAGAGGACTTTATTTGTAGTCTTTTAACTGTATTCTAGAAATTATGATGTCAAGAAAATAAAGTTGACGAAAAGGCAACTTGCAGCCTGCAGGGTCCGAGTCTAGAACCTTCGGATAAAGCGTCCAATGTTCTACGAACTGACCTAGAGTAGTGGTCCCCCTCCCATCAAATTTATTGGGTATTTCAGTGCATTTCAACCTGGTAGTGCTGCCAGTGCCACTAGTAGCCATGGCTGCGAGTGTGGAACACTCTTTTTTACCAGATGGTGTCACGTAGCGCCTGATCTGTTTACGAGCTTGTTCGTTATATATAACATACATCTACAAAAGTAATTTAAGCCTTGTTCAATCTAGCGTTAAGATAAATATTAACCGCCGATTTGGGCATTTGAGTCTCAACCATCTTAAAACCATTTGGAACAATATCTCGTATACACGAGCCCATAATCTGTGTAACGCATGGTGATGACCTACGTTGCGCATGCCACAATCAAAATAATTCTTAGAAAATTTTAAGAAAATATGGCGGTAACTCATTCTTCCAGACATGATATGTTCGTAATGAAGTAAGTTAATTTCACAATTTGTAGACCCTAAACACGACAGACAAGACGTAGCGTTATAACAGCGGACAGACAACGTTGGCCAACATTAGCAATAATCTAGTCAACATAATCCAGGACTAACGGGCATTATTTATTTATTTATTTATTTATTTATTTATTTATTTATTTATTTATTTATTTATTTATTTATTTATTTATTTATCTATTCAGGAATACTGCGAATCTCATTCGAGGCCATTGCAAGCGGAACACATCTATGAATGCTGAATACTAAATGTCATAAGACAGACAGCACAACGAAAATTGGAATGACCATTCACAATTGATTAGCACAGTACAATCTACAGACTGCTGCAATAACAATTCAATAACATCCTTTCTCTCAACTATTCAAGCTGACGGTGGTGTCCGCTTGCCTATCAGCTTTAATGGCAAAAAAGGCGAGAGCTTTTTATTTGTTTGGCTGGTTAGCCATTCGGTAGTGAATGCTACATGTAATCTCGGGGCGGTGAGTTCAAAAGAGTGATCAGCTGGGCTAGTTGGTATTGATCCATCGTAAGAAACAGCGCGAGTTGTTGTGAGCGCAATTTTCGCCCCTTGTATGTTGGGCAAGCTTTGTGCAAAGGTCGACCAAAATATTGCGAGCACGTCGCTGGCACAGGAACGTTCCTGTTAAATGAGACACGTAACAAATACGTCGCATGCTGCACTTCTGTGGTGTACCCGATCGCACTTTCTTGTGAACGTGTGTATGTTGGGCAGACGGGGCACTGTAATATTGTGCGCCTGCACAATAATACAAGATCAAAATGGGAGCCGACAGATGGATATACGGGATAGGTTTGAAACAGGAGAAAGTGCCTCAGAGAAGGCTGGCCGACGTTTCGATAGGTGGACCTATCTTTGTCAAAGGCACCTTTAAAACTAACACGCCAGGGATGACAAGGCGCCTTTGACAAAGATAGGGCCACCTATCGAAACGTCGGCCAGCCTTCTCTGAGGCACTTTCTCCTGTTTCAAACGTATCCTACACAATAATACAGTAATTCTCTGAAAGGCCAAGCTAGCTCGCACTTGTCGCTTCACTGCCGTGAGTGTGGATGTGTTCCATTGTTTGGCAACATCACCATTTTGTATCGTCACAGGGGCAGACGCAGCGTGAAATTGTGGAGGCTGCCTACATCGGCGCACTGTCCGATATGTTCATAGCTCAGGCCTCGATTGCCTTGCCTGAAAGAGAACTCCATCATCTAAACTTGCAAAGATAATCATGATTTTGTTGGTTTGGTATCTTGGTTTTCCTAACCGGACACCCATGTGCATGTGGGTGCGGATATGTTATTTTGGCACGGTTTTTCAAAATAAATGTTTAAGTTTTCAGTTAGCGTTCGCCCCGTCTTGATCTTCCTTTTGTCTCTCGTTTCTATCTCGCGCTGTTCATTACTATGAAGTGGGTTCTGACCCCACGTGGGGCATGATATTGTGGTTAAAGCTACCTGCTTCGCATCTGTAGCGGGAAGCAGGAAAGATGAGACACGCGACTGAAACATGAGAAGCTTCACTCACAATTGGTCGGTGGTTAACTGTGCGACTAATAGCGACCACTTGCCGATTAGTTTTGAAATAATGGGTCCGGTAGTCTCATTAGGCTCTAATGCGCGTACAGTTATAAATTAAAATAAATTTAAAGATTCCTTGCTTTCTTCACTGCTTTCTCTGTCAGATACAAGGACGAAGTCAAAAGCTTCGAGCATCTGTTCTGTTTAAACTAATTCGCGCTAAAAAACTGAGTTTGTGGTCTCGTCTCTTAAACAGAACTCTAATTCTCCGTGGTGGAATGATGATTGTTCAGGGACCACAGGCGTAGAAAGGCAGCCTGGAAGAAGTTGTGTAATCAATGCCCTCAAGGTTGGAAGTAGTACTAGTTTTGCGCTGGTGCTTTTAAACGAACAGTCTCGCAGGTGATAGAGAAATGCGACATTCGGACGTTCAATTGTCTTTGTAATCAAACAATGAAAGGGCACTATATAGGGTCTTTGTAAAAAAAATATTGCGCGGTCTATGGATGCAGAGTCTGTTATTTTGCTTCCGGAGGAAAACTCTATTAAAATACAGTTTGACGACATTTTTCCCAGAAATGCAAAACTAATATCGTCCCGCTTGTTAAACGCTATATTAAGTGATTACCTGGTACTTTGGCCTATAAAAACATTCATTGCGACTGATGCTTCGCAGATTGAAGAAAAATGTTGAATTGGAATTTTCTTTCCTAGCTTAGATTAGTCATTTTCTCTTCGCCTTCCTGATTTTGTGCCCATTTTTGTAGCAGAATTTCTAGCGCTGCTTCTAGCTCTCCGCAAGTTAACAGCATCAACTAGTTCTGCAGTGATCTTGACTGATTCGCTATCGGTGTGTTCCTCCCTCACGGCAAATAAGCATTCACAATTTGTGAATGCTTTCAAATAATTAGTTCCACCGCATATACATTTTAATAAATTGGTTTACGTTCCAGAACATAAACGACTTTTTTTCTGGATGAAATGGCGGATGCCCTAGCTAAATCATCTTGGACTGGCCCGGTTATTCATTTATTACTGCCATCAAAATCCATTAAAGGCGCTAGATTGAGAAGGAAAATGATGATAAAATTTTCTGTACCGTCCATAACGGCCACAATATAATTTCAGCCATTTAATCATCATTGGAATAGTAAAATATGTCACACACGAGCAATTGAAGTCGCGATCACCAGACTACGTTGTCGAAGTCCAGATCTCAATTTTTATTTACACAGAGCTGGTCTGGCAGCTTCCCCTAATTGTTGGTTTTGCGGAGTCTATGAAACAACGCAGTATTATCTCATTTCTTGTAAAAGGTACTCCACTTTGCGCAATATTACTTTAAGTGCCGTCTTCCGATTCCTCAGATCAGATTTAAATGCACTAAATGTACTGTTTTGGGGGGCTCTGTCCCTTGGTTAGGGTGTCGGGAAGGTTTCTGATGCCTTGCAGGAGTTTATTAAAGGTTCGAAGAGATTCAGGCTATAGAATCAATCTTTACACCTGAATTCCTGGTTTTCCAAATTGCTTTAATTGTTGGTCCAAATATTCGGCTTCGTTTTTTATTTATATCCGTATTTTCTATTTATCTATTCTAGATACTTTTTTCATTCCTTTCGTCCTTTTAACAGACATACTCTAATATAATTTAAGACTGTTCATGAAAATTACGCGGTTCTTGGCCAAACCGCCAGCGTGGGTGTGTGCCATGGATACAACGCTCTGCTCTACTATAGCGTACTACGCCTAGCAGCCTCACAGTTCACTGTTATCGACCCCGCGGATTCACCATCGAAGCCAAACAATCCTGATGTATCTAAAGAGCAGTGACATCAACCGTAAAACGAAATGCGTGTAAAAAGATAAGGGATTTAGATCCCGAGAGTTCCCTACTGGCGGCACTAGAAGCTTTAGTGCTATTCAAGCTCCACACGCTCATTTCTCTTTTCGTTTATTCAGAGTCCTGTCTGGGAGACGCAAGGATTTCATCCAATATACTTTCGCAATAATGTATACAAAAACAGTAGGCCGCACTCTGAAATAAAGTGATATCAAAAGCATGAACTCGTAGAGAGTATAAGCACCGAAAAGTCGCAAAAAATTGTAATGCACCGAGAAATGAAATGCACTTCGCCTATTTTTACTCCGTAGCGCACGAGAACCAATGCGATGCACCTGACACAAAATCGATAGAGCTCGTGAAAGAGCACATCTATGCATAAAGCATATGCATACGCATTTTTCTTAAAGATAAGTGCTTTTTACCATAATGGATTTCGTGGAAATAGAGCGCAGTAGGTGCATCACAGACTCAATGAAGTCAGTTTAAAGAATAATGCAAGCGTACGGTAGATTGATCTGTTTACCGCGGACAATAAGTAAGCTTGAGCGGAGGCAACATGATATTCAATGCCGATGGATTGCATTATCATGAACCATACTTCCCGATAGATTGAAACGCCCGAGACACACCGTCCCCTGCAGGCAATACGCTTGAAAGCTATGGAACGCATCGAAATACAAAATCACAGGGTCCCTTGCGCATTCACCTAAGATGACTCGAAGGCGAAAGCATTCTTTTTTTCCTTCTTAGTCGATGTATTGGGGAGCCTACATGAACAGCCAGTCATGTAGGCTCCCTGAATGTACTTACCCTGCCCCGCCACCCTCCGAAACCTTTGTCCACCTAGCGTGGATTCGCACTGCCTCCAGGGTCGGGGCACCTCACCTAGTTTCGCACTGCCTCCGTGATCAGTCCATCTTTGACCAAGCTACGATGTCATGCGATGACAGCGTAGGCGTATACCACAGGAGCAAAGGAACGAGACGGCTGAACCAGAATGGACAGCAGCAAGGAACACGAGCTGTCACTTTACGTGCCACTGCCAAGCGCCGTCTTTAGTAAGGGCGAAGCACCTTAGGGTCGAGGCTTGTCCGTAGACAGCACCGTGTCATATCGCAACATAATGTTTAACAATAGACTAATATCAATCATAATTGCGACGATAAGACACCTTCAAGCACAAACCCTTTATACTAGTCGGCGACTTCAACGTACACATTATGGACCTTAGGCTCTAGCTTTGTCGTCGACTCTTACCGTCGGCTGTCACGGCATATGGAAAACCATTGCTATAATCGACACATATATGTGTGTATCTGAATAAAAAATGGTTTACAATAGACGAACATCAATCACAATTTTGACAGAATTATCGAACATCTACAAGCACCATCACTTTATACTAGTCGGCGACTTCAATGTAGACATAATGGACCTTAGGACCTAGCTTTGTCGAGTCTGCATGTCGTTTTATGTCACTCAGTTTACATATGCGTGTATGTGAGTAAAGAGAGGTTTACATTATACGAACGTGAATCATAATTATGACAGTACAATGTAAAACACCTACAACCACAAACCACTTATACTAGTCGGCGACTTCAACGTAGACATTATGGAACTTAGGCCTACTTTGTGGTCGATTCTTTATGACACTTTATGTCACTCAATTTACATTATATGGAGCAACCCTCGGGTAACGTACGATTACTCACCCACACAATACCCAGAGCTTCGTCGACTCGTCATGATTCACTTCGGGGAGCTGCGTCCAGTTTTTAGGGGCGAAGCTCCTTTGGCTGTGGGTCTGTCCCTCCTCTGTAGTATGCAGTAGTGGGTAGCCACCTCTAGTTCTTGGACTGTTCACTAAATGGCGCTGTCGTAGACGCCTCTAGTTGTCAAAAAGATCCCTAGATGGCGCGGAGGCGCTCGCTGCGTTGCAGGTGCGTCCTCTAGTCTCCACTCTCGCGCCTCGCGAGGTCGACGCAGGCAGCGTCTGCTAGCGAATTTCTTGATTGAAAAAACGACTGCTCGCGCTGCACAACCGTTCACTGACCACCCCGTATATATAGGCACTGGATTTTGACCTCCACGGTAGTGCCTGTGTGAGATTTCTCCTGTGCGTGATTAAACAATAAAAATTCACAGCGTACATGTAAAATTAAAGTGAGCTGCAAGTAGCCATGACTCTCATCGACCCTTTATTATAAACGCGCCCGATCTCACGTCGTTGGTGATGTACTGGGAAGAATTCACAGAATATTCACATATGGCGCGTGTCATTGGTGGAAGGCAATCGTTCGATTTAGTGCGGCGACGTACGCAAGGGAGACTATTGTAATAAAATCCGCTCGCTGTTGGCGCGCTTTGACTTTCGCTCGGAGTATTCACGGTAGAGGTGTGCACGGGCTCCGGGTCGCCCGAAAGCCCGACCCGGCCCGCGGGCCGGGCTCGGGCGGGCCGACGTATTTTCACCTCGGGCCCGGGCCGAGCTCGGGCTACTTGGAGTTTTATCGGGCCAGGCTCGGGCCCGGCGAAAAGCCCGACTCAAGCCTGAAATATAGAGAATAAGCGGGAATTCTTTTCCAGCACGCATACAGCTACTTTTCCGCGACCGCCATTTACCGCTTTTCCTTTCCATTCGCTACTTTAAACTAAAGGGGAGCAGGTAAAGCAGTGCCTCTGTTGCACTCCAACAAACAGAGAAGTAACACCACCTGAGCTAGTGACGGCGCCACGCGACTGTTCGTGTTAGATTTAATGCCAAACCCCATATGAGTGAAAATGCACGCGACAGCGACGAGCGACCCAACGTAGATCACCTTCGTGCAAGCTGACGCTTCCATGGGCATACGCCATACACGTGACGGCTTTGGCGAGCGAACTCCATTGTTGCTGGCATGAGGCCGTCTACTCGTATAGCAAAAGTGCCGCACTGTCGCAGGTATGCAATGCAAATAAAATTCCCAAGCTTGCCAGGCTCGCAAAAATATATTAGCAATTCCGGCGACGAGTGCAAGCAGCGAACGTAACTTCAGTTCGGCGGGCTACACAATAAAAAAGCGCCGCACTTCGTTGAAGCCGGAATCGTTGGACTGCTTGCTGTTTTTGCACGACAATTTGTAATCCGTGTAATAGAGACTGTTCGTCGTGTGTCGTTTGATCATATTCGATATGCTCAATAAAATGGCAAATTACCGGAAAACAATGTTTTGTTTTCGCCGCGAACCTTCAAAAAGCCGGGCCAGGCCCGGCTTTTGTGTTTTCGTACGTCGGGCCGGGCCGGGCGGGCTCGCAGCCCTTTGCCGTCGGGCTCGGGCGGGCCTTCGACAAAGTCAGCGGGCCCGGGCCGGGCTCGGGCTCGGAAATACGGCCCGTGCACAGCTCTAATTCACGGTTTACCGATGATTCCCTCCGGAGCTTCACCCCACTCATCATCATTCACCCCGTGGATATGCTGTGCATTTTTTTTTCTCTTGCAGTCGCGCGCTATCCGCTTTTCTTCGCCGCTGAAAGGAGGGCGCTACAACGGCACCATGTGGCGTTACGTCACATGACATGAAGCCAGAATTTGTGACGTCATGATGCCGTCACATACTTTTGCGATCCGTGACGTCATTAGGATGTGATATGATGACGTCATCACGTGATGCTCATTTTCTTGCACCACTCGTTCACGACGCCGCAGGACGCGAGACGCTGACGCTGAACGTCAAATTATCGCGTTTGGTGAGGCATATAAGGTTCTCACCATAATATACTTAAAGGTGCGGTTACGTGTGTTGTTTGGTGAATACGCGAACGCCACTCTGGAAGGCAATACATAGGGTACACCATAGACAGGCACTCGATAAGGCATGAAACCGAACGTACTGGCCTGACGGCCGGTATGTTCGGCCTCTCGATTTCGTGAAAGCCTGCGGAAATAACCTTGACGTGAAATGAGAGCACTCCATAGTGTAAGTTCAAAAGCAACGCTCTATAGTCTGGTTTCGTCGCCTGAGAGCTTGACTGGTTTTTTCAGCGCCAGAGCTCCCTATTCGCCCCGAGAGCGGGCAATAGGCGGTCGGCGGCGCATATGCAAATGCACACAGTGGCGCTTCGTTGTGAGCGGTTTGAGCCGATTGCCGGCGAATAAAATGCGCTCACTGTAGCTTACTGGTAATATGTATACTCTCTTCATTGTCGAACCGATGCACGACGCCCAACCAACGTTACTATTACCAGCTAGAGAAGCACAATCTGCTAATCGCCCTGGGTGACAGCCTGCGCGGGTTCGCACTATATGACGTTTTTTTGTTGTTTATTTGTACGTGTTTACCGTGTGTTCCGCCTGCTACGCAGTGCTGTAGCGCGACTTAATTAAATATAGATTAAATATATACTTAAATATACTTAAATATACTTAAATATAGATTTCTTCCACATCTGGATACAGAAGAGGAAAAACGCCCGTGTTCCTGTGCGATGTCTTTAATGGCACTGTTTTCTGGAGTGCGCATTTTCATTTCTTTTTATTGAGTTCTCCATAAAACGTGGGACAGTTAAGTGTGTCAGGAAAGCTACGTGGCTGACAGCGCCTTAGCGCTACGGAGACGTTAAAGGGGTCATGAAGCACCCCTTGGGCTGATTGAAAAAACACATCCTGCGGAAAGCTGACACGGCTATGAACTGCTCTGCCAAATATTACAGTCGTGCGCGCCGCGTAATGGCCACAAGCGGAGCGAGAAGTTGCCGTTTCCCCAGGCACCCTCTTTTCAAACAGAGGCCGGTTCTCACTCTCGTCGGTGGGCGGGGCGTCTGTCCGCTGTACGTCGCAAGAGACATAGCATGCTTATTGGCCGATAGCCGACGTAAATCGAGAGCGGCGTTCGGATCAGATGCGCTTCTTGCCGCGGGGCGCCGCCACTTGCCGGCGCCGCACTCCTCAGTACACGGTAGCCGCACTCGCGCAAGCGAATGACAGCGGGAGAGCGATCGCGTTTCATGACGCGCGCTGGCGTAACTTCTTTCCCCCATGCCATCCCTCCCTGTCTAGCTTCCAGTGCGCTCGCCGGCACGAGAAAAGAGAGAAAGCGCTGGGAGCGTGCGCCAAACCCCCGTAACTCCGCTGATTCTTGACGGATTCGAGAAATTTTTGCGGCAATCGATTCGGGAGGCAGTACACTCCGATACTGAGGCCATTAGATCATTACTTGGAAAAGTGGTTCATGACCCCTTTAACATGTACAGTGCGGTCCACTGTTAGAGGGAACACGCGATCGCGTGGCCGGCGGCCGGCATGGCGCAAACTGGCGGCGAGATTTCTAAACACGGCGCACGCGCATAAAGGCGTAAGGGCGGCGTTTGCCGCTGTTCGTCTGCTACGATTGCCGGCCCTGCGCTTGGCGAGCGCTGGACAGCGCTTCCGTTTTTCAGCAGTGCGATTCATGTAGCCACCACTCTTCCTGCGCCTCGTCGCGTAATCATCAGGCAGAAAAAAAAGGTGCTTTTTGTTGCACTGCTTTCTCGTCAGTTTTGATGCGATGCTATTCGCGGCCCCAGCGGCCAAATTTCGACTGGGGCCCCCTGCTGTGGAATTCTGTGAAAGGGATAACGAAGCCTGTCACTTGCGTAACCTAGTGTAAGTGCTCATTATGAGGGAAACTGCGCAAAAAAAAACAAACAAACAGCGTCGACAAAGGGAGAACAGCACAAGCGCTTGTGCTGTTCTGTTCTCCCTTTGTCGACGTTGTTTTTTTTTTTTTGCGCAGTTTCCCTCATAATGTATTAGCAACTAGCCCAAGGGCTCACCGATAAGTTAGTCGTTAGCTTTCAACATGCTGCTCGCACCAGCCGGCCGCTTTTTATAACAGACAAGGAAATGTATGCCCGATGCAGAGATAATAGCAAGCGTGTCCTTCCAACCGTAGAAATATAGAATTTCGCTAGCGCGCGCCGAGCGCTGGGGCGAAGAAGTAGCAGACGACGCGGTACACGAACCGCCCTTGTGATTCTACGCGCATGCTCCGCGTTTCCAAATCTCGCCAGCAGTCAGCGCTCCGCGGACCGCCGGCCGCGCGCTCGCGTGTTCCCTCTAAGAGTGGACTGTACTGTACGCACTTGTTCTTGCTCCAGCAACAGTAAGAGAACGTTTCATCGATTGATTACGTACATGACAGTGATGCCACAGATAGATAGATAGATAGATAGATAGATAGATAGATAGATAGATAGATAGATAGATAGATAGATAGATAGATAGATAGATAGATAGATAGATAGATAGATAGATAGATAGATAGATAGATAGATAGATAGATAGATAGATAGATAGATAGATAGATAGATAGATAGATAGATAACTTTATTGTACACCGAGGAAGGAGAGCCGGGTTTTACCCCGACGCCCCTGCGGGCCGCTCCCACGTTGGACCAGGCAGGGAGTACCTGCCTGCGGCAATGGTCCGGTTATTTTATGGGACAAGTATGTTTTATTTTATTTTCAAACGATTGATGTGCGCTGTCTTCCGTCGATCTATAACAACGCCACACAAATGGTCAAGATAACGTAACAAAATAAGGTTTTGCTTGAAATTATACGACACAAGTGTAAAGCATGCCATCAGGATTAAGTTAGAACATCTGGGTTCTTTAAAGCGTACCTAAATGTAAGCACACGGGTGTTTCTGGATAAATTTGCCCTAAGTTCAAATTGAGCCGGGCAACTCCATTTTATCACTTCCGTGTCATTCTCGTAAAAAGATCACGTACTACGTGACGCCAACAAAATAAGAGTGTTCCAGACTCGCCGCCATGGCTGCGATCGGCGCTGACTAACACTCCTTGGTTTAAATTCACATTTATATCCCATAAAGTGGACGGGAGGTTGACCGCCACCGTTGCTCAGTGGTAGAGCATCGGGCGCGTTATTCGAAGGTCGCAGGTTCGGTCCCTGCCGGCGGCAAGTTATCTTTTCGTCCACTTTACTTTATTCACATTTATATCCTAATTACTACAAATAGCATATTCTATACTTTCCGTTGCATTGCTGTCTGTTAGTTCTCATTAATATTGTGTCTAACAAATAAAAAGGAGCCCTTGAAAGTCATCTTCTTTCTTTCATTCCACTTTCTGCTTTTTAGGGACTATTTAAGTACCGAAGTGTCAAACTTTACTTGGCAGAAATATTGCCCTGTCGTGGGACAACGACCGTGCAATAAAAGCACATCTTAACCACAACTGAAGTTATTCGTACAACCAATAAACTACAGTGTCACAGGTACACACCTAACAACAACGCGAAATCGCATGGCCTAGAGCCTCGTTTTTTTTTCTTTTTGTCACCGAGTCGTTAAAACGATGCATTCACAGGCTATTTAATACTGCTCTTTATTGGGACTACGCCATGTGCACTTTACAACGTGCTTCAACCAGAAATACATAGAATACATAGAAAACACGAAGACACAGAGGAAATAGGGAGGGAACAGGCTGACAATTGCCACCTAAAGGGGCACAACGCCTCCCTGCTCATTTGGGAAAAGGGAAACATTGGGGAAAGGAAGATAGGGGGGAAAGAAAAAGGAAAGAAAATAGGTAAGAAAAAAAAACAAATAACACAGACGTAAACACGAATAAGTGGCCACGACCCTTGATGATTGCCTGTTCCCGAGGGGTTGTGCTGCTCGGCGTGACCAGGCCCATCGAGCCCTACTTACTTTCTTAAAAAATGCCGATTTGGCCTCGCGCGTATAGACATTTTTCCTTGTGACCAGAAAGCGGAACCCACACTGAAATGATTCAGGCGAAAGGAGGATACAACGACTAACCACAGCACTCCCGAATGTTGCACTCACTGACATTATTACATTGCATATACTGCCGTCTCATTGCGAGACATTGCAGAGGTGGGTACAGAAGTTCCTTGCAAATCAGGCATAACATGAAACAAATTAGCAAACAAATGAACGCTAAACTGCGTGATTTAACAAGCACAAAAAAGCAAGTTATATAAATTCGCGTATAAAAAGTCAACACTGCATCAAATAACACTTGTTGGATGACAGAAAAAGGTACAAATATACGAAAAGCGCACCGCACATTTATAACTCGAGATGTACATGTCGATGAGTTTCTTCCACGAATTGTGCGGCAGGTAACAGGCGAAGTGCGCCGTCAAAACCATTCCAGAGTTCGACTGTGGATGGGAAAATTGAGTATTTAAAACTATTTAAACGTGGGCGGAATGAGACAAGATTATGGGGGTGATAGCTTCGAGTAGCACGAGTAGGACGCTTCACAAATGAAACTGGGGCAGCGATAATCGATGAATCATACAATCTTACGTAGAGTGACAAGGCGTTCTTCACGTGCGTCGGTGCGCTAGTGTTTCAAGTGACAAGTTGTGTGCATGCGATGAAAGAGAAAAGTGGCGATCGTATCTGGTATATATAAACCTCATGGCTTTCATTTGAAAAGCTTCCAATTTGGCTACGTCACAAGAGAAGTAGGGGGACCAGACAACCGAATCGTACTCCGAGATTGGCCTGATTAGGGTTTTATATGCAGCTAGATTGCAATCCTTGGTAGCATCCTTCAATGTGTGGTTTAAGTAGAATAGTCTTCGAAAGGCTTTCGTGTGAATGCGGTCTATGTGTTTCTGCCATTTCAAACTATGTGTGAAAGTCACCCCAAGGTATTTAAACTCATCTACGTGTGTAATGTTAGTTCCACTGTAACCATAAGAAAAAAGTAACGGCTTAACCTTATTGGAGAAAGTCAGAGATACTGTCTTTGTTAGATTAGTAGATAGTTGCCTGGCATCGCTCCAGGTACAGAACATAGGAAAAAAAAGAAAACTCATTTAATGGGAACTGGTGAGCACTCTTGGAAATTACAAAATATATAACGCAGTCATCTGCATAGGCACGTAGTTTAACTGGAGTGTTTTGAATTACCTTCACGACTCATTAATATATATGACAAATAAAAGCGGACCCAATACAGAGCCTTGGGGGACACCGCATTTAACTTCAACGGTATTGGACTTTGCGTTGTCAATGCGTAATTTTTTATTAGCTCACGAAGCTTGTGACGAAGTTTTCTGTGTCAGAGCGAGTCAAAAGCTTTGGCATAATTTATAAATATAGCGTCCAGCTGACCTTGATTATTAAGTACCGAAGCAATGTCATGCGAAAACTCGACGAGTTGCGTGATTGTCGAGTAACCCGGTCGAAAACCCTGCTGGCAGGACGAGATCGCATCATTCTCAGTTATGTACTCAGCAATGTGTTTGTTTACAATGTGTTCTAACAACTTACATGCGGTAGATAACAATGCAAATGGCCTGTATGAAATTATTTGTTTGTTACCGGACTTAAAGACTCGGATGACGTTACCTGTCTATTCATATGCAAGGAACAGTAGACGTCTCAAGTGACTCCCTAAAGATGATTGTTAGGTAGAGAGCAATTCCACTCAGAGTAACGCTTACAAAAATGTTAGGAATGTCGTCAGGACCACTGCTTTTGGTTGTGTTAACAAACAACAATAAGTTATGCACACCTTCATAAGTAATAACAATGTAGGGGAGTGCTGGGAGGAATGGAGGGTTAGAAGGTGGAGTGGAGCCATCGTCATCAACGAAAACAGATTGAAAAGAGTTATTGAACACTTCGGAGATTCAGGAAGGCTCAGAAGAGGGGGTGCCATCAATCAGGAATAACGAAGTGCTAGAGTCTTTAGGGTTGATTGTTTTCCAGAACCGCGAGGGGTTATCTTTGGGAACACTTGATAGGGTGACGTTATAGAAGAAATGCTTCTGTACATCGTGTTAGGCATACGTACAAGCAGTTAAACTTGCGCTAACATAATGGAACAAATCGACCTTTGGGGACGTGCATGACTTGCACGCACGTGAAAACACGGTGTGGCTATCAGACGACGCAGGAAGCAATTCACATAGGCGCACTTCAGCCAGTAGCCACCAGGCGGCGACTCCGCTCGATCTCGCGGCCAATATACTCAAAGAGGAGCTCGCTGTGCGAAACTGATGGAATCGCCGTGGATGCCTATTTTTTGCGAACGATTTCGTTTCATGCAATAAAAGACCGCGAACAATTGGTGCAATATGTAGTTACTAGTACAGATCTTTGTATGATGCAACAAAATATGTCCTTCCATTATATGAACAAATGAAAAGTAACATCAAAGACCGATTAAGTAAAGCAAAAGCTTGTTCAGTGGGAAATCTCACGAAAGATCTTACAGCATGTCTGGTTCAGAAAATCGTATTTGCGCTTTTATTTTCCGAAATAAATTTCGGGTCTTCTTGTGCAAAACCTCTGTATTTTCTCGTAGAATCGTATGTGAAAGGTAGTTGTGCGAACGCTTGGCATGTTACACCCATTGCGAACGCAGCAGATACAGAAGCGCACATTCCCACTGCGAAGCTCTAGGAGTTAAAGCTACCCCGCCACAGTGGTATGGTGGTTATTGTGTTCGAGTGCTGATCCGAAAGTCGCGGGATGGAATCCCGACAGCAGCGGCTGCATTTCAATGGAGCCTAAATGCTAGAGGCCAGTGTGCTTATATTTGGCTGCACGTTAAAGAACACCAGATGGTCGCAATTTCCGGAACCGTCCACTATGACATCCCTCATGATCATATCGTGTTTTAGGGACGTAAAATCCCCGCAATTATTATATTATTAGGTGAGCGATCCGGCAATATCACTGGGAATTTAGATACCAATGGCTGAAGCGAAGTTCTACATCAAGGTGTTTCACCGTAAATCAACCATTCACATATGTACATAATGTGAGTGCACTGCAGTGGATGTCATGTGCTGTCGCACCAAGGAGCTAGATAGACCTAATGAACATCGTAATGCACGGACTACTCTTCCACATCATACTTCAGTATGCTGTTTATTCCAGCAGCCACAGCAAACTTTCTATGGAAACAGGAAACTGCGCATTTCATTAAAGAATAAGTCGAATATTATACAGCGCATTCTAGAAAACAAATGTCTATATAAGTCCTAGGTTTTATACCAGGGGTTTACGCGGTCACCAGACCTTTTAAAGGGAAGCTTAAGTTGTATTTGAATTTGCTACACCTTCGTGGCTAACGGGTACCAAACGTATTGTTGACCATGTGGTAATTTCTTACGCGGATGCTGAAGCAGGAGCTTCAAAATACGCGATAGAAAAGTTTGTCATGCTCCGCCCAAGCCAGCGCGCACAAATGCAGGCATGGAAACGAACCAGCCGGAACCACGTCATATTCGGTTCCGTTGGCGGAGCTGCGGCGGAAGGTTCCCGCCACTCGGGGATCCAAATTGACTGCGAGAGCACTGTTTATGTACAGGAGGCTCAAGTAAATGTCGAGACTTTTCAACCTCGGCCTCCGTGACCAGCTCCGGCTGCGCACTGTGGCCAGAGAAAATCACGGATGCCACGCTTCAACAGTGCTGCTGTTGCAGACGACACGGAATACCGAAGATGACATAACCACGTTCGCTTGGAGTCTCTAGACGCCTGGTTGCCGCGGGCGCACTTTTTTTGCCAAAAGAATTGCTATTTGCGTTGATTTTGAGGACTGTCACGCCCATCTTAGCAGCGAAGTTGTTTCAGCCGGCTGTAATGTCAACCGTGCCGCAAAACTATCATCATCGTGAATGGATATGTGCCACAGAGTTTGGGCAAATCCCACTACTACGCCTATGCAAGGCATGGCCTTGTATAGTATAGTGAAACAAGGGGGCTGGAAAGGGAAGCCAGCGTGAGGATGATAGATGTGATTGTGAGGAGGAGGGAAAAGAGGAAGGATGAGAGAAAAGCGTAGCACAGAAAGAATGAGAAAGAACGAAATAGAGAAAAAGAAATGCAGAAGGAAAATGAACGAGAAACAGGGAGAACATCAACGAAAGAAGAGAGAAAGAAGTAGAGAGAGAGAAAAATAGGAAGAAAGAAAGAAAAGAACTTATTGCCGAAAAAAATTTCACGAGGCGGGACTCGAGCCCTCGATTCGAAGGCGAGCGCGCTAACCACTCGGCTATCCAGGCACGCTAGCAGATCATGCGAGCAGACCTAGCGAGTCATGGGGCGTCCGAAGAAAGTGCGTACTCCCGAGGAGGAAGTCGCGCATCTCGAGGCTATACGTGTCGGTCGACGGGGAGTACCAGCGGCGACCGACCCGTGCTTTGCTGTAGCATGCTTTGAGCTACTGAGGTCAAGCATTCATTTTTTTAATTCGGCAGTTAACTATTGTTACACTCTGCAAAGTCTTTGTTTTTCAAAAAGTGCTCCAGCTTCCCTTTAAGGCAAGTTAGCACGGCAAGTTAGCACCACAAAACAGCCCTGAAGGTTCCAGAGAGTTCGCCCGACGGTATGTGCTAAAAATTGGGAGCAGTTAATTTCGCGTCTGTACAACGACGTCGGCTTCCTCGGTAATAACATCGGGGCACCCAAATTGCGATTACCGGTCGTCCTTACGCCCATCTTCGAAGCTGCAAAGGCTGTTCACCAAATTGCTCGGCGTAGGAAAACTAAATGAGCAAAAAGAAAAGCTCGGTGCACTACAAAATTATAGAAAAAAGTCTAACTCGCATCTTGTGCTTTTTTTATCTCAGTGCACCTAATCACGGGATTGGCGTTCGGCGTAGCCTCAGGCGGCGGGCGCCAACGAACGGCGCCCCTTTTTTTCGTGGTCTACTGCAGAGCAAACGTGGTCGTTAACGGTCGTCCTAAAGCGGTGCACGTCTGCACCGTTCCGAATGATCCATTCTTTTTCCTTGTTTGTGCTTGTAGTGGTAAGGTCGTTGGTGAACCGAGTCGGCTGCTGGACCGATGCCAGACGATGTGAAGTTGAGTGGAAGACAGGATGCGAAGTCGAACGGAGAAACGTTATGAACGGAATTCGACGAAGCAAAGAAAAAAAGACAGAATTTCACGGATTGCACAAAGAAACTAACATGGTAGGAATAAAAGGAAAGCTAGGAATCAAGGCTGCCCTTTGAAAGACGAGGCTCCGAATGCACTCTTCATCGTGCTAACCATGTGAATCTGCGTGTTTCGCACGTAGTAGAAACTTTGCTCCAAGGGTCTCTGTTTTATTCCAATTTTCTTTGTGATCAACCAAGGGTATGTCATATTTTTTTTTACTCATAGCTCACTTAAGCAAACCTTCAACCATTGAATCACGTCTCTTCCGTGTCTCCAAAGTGTGCGTAATTCAGATTCAGATTCCTTAGTTCGCATTTCTTCCTCTAATAAAGAAAGGAGCGAAATTCCTGCACAGGAACAAAACGCAACAGTAAACTATCTCGACAAGGTTCCTTCAAATGTCTTAAGCACAGAGGCAAACAAATTATATTACGAGACATTGAACATGAGAATACATGTGAGCAATGTATATAAAAATGTAGCGATCTACATTTCCACGAGGGAGATTGCGTCAAAGGAACACACTCTTAAAATTTTTTCACATACACAGAATAACGGTACACAGTAGCACACACAACTAAAGCTCAAATTAAATACATTCGTATAAACAACGAATTCAAATATTTCACTGACGTAATGTGAACTAGAGTCAAACCTGCATACTGCGTTAACTTATAAGAATAATACTTCAACAAGATATAAATTAAAATTAATTAAGTGCAACATTCGAACAGTGTGCAATACCGAAACTGAGCGTGATCTATTAATGTGCAGACTGAAAATCCTCCTAAACTGTTTCCTACTAATAGTGTAGAATTAAATTCCTTGTCTATGCAAATGCGTTATGCAAATGGCATGCAATGTTATAGTCTATTTAGTCCTTGGTTTGTGCGTAAGAAAGATATTGGTTTCCGTTGTTGACATTATATCAGTTTTTATGAGGTCGTAAGGTATTACATAACGTTAGAAAAAGTTTATTACTGCAGTTCACACAGTACTTATATTTTATAACAAGATTTAATTGGAAAATTTGTTGCAGAGGAAGCACGTTGAGCGTGGCAAACAGCTGGGCTGTGTGCGCCATAAGAAGCACTTGCAACGTGGTGATGGCCTATTTTTTTGATGCAAAAGCACTTTATGCTCTGGGCAGTGCCCGTTCTTCGGCGTCCGCACCCATACTGTGCATGTGCGAACTCTCTCCCCTCTCCTCGCGTGAGCGCGAGGAGGTGGGGAGGAGGAGGTGGCGTGAGCGCTGCCTCCGCTTCGTTTCTCATTTCCCGTTTCTCTCTCTCCACCACAGCTGTGCGCTCGTGTATAATGCGGCACGCGCTCGCTCCCGTTGCACTCTCCTTCGCAGCGGCGCTATGGACGCTCGTGAAGCTGAACGTAAACGACAACGCCGGCAAGCGAATCTCGAAGCTGCTAGGCTGCGAAAGCGCGCATTCGCTGTGCTTCCGTCATTCTCTCTCTGTGCAACGGTGTGCAAAACGCCATGAACAACGTCGGCGCTAGTTGCAGTGGCAGCGCCCCCGCCGTGGAGCAGAGGAAGGCTCGGGAAACTGAACGAACGTGCAGAGTAAGGCTCGGGAGCGGTAATTCAAACGCCTCGACAACCACCGTCTCATAAGTTACATAAGAGAAAAGAAAACAGGATGCGGGCCCCTGCGATGCTTTTGCATCCTACCATGGTTGCCTGTAAGGGGAGATGATGTGTAATTTTAGCAATACAATGAATTTGTTAATCTTGCTTAGTGATGTATTTTCCCAAACACAATTGCAATAATTTATATGAAGGGCAAATTATTAAATTATAAAGCAACAATTTTCAATTTTCACTAACGCGCCCTCTTACATAGAATGTTTCGTTTGTTGTTAAGCGTTGTGCATTGGCGTAGTCAGAAGGGAACGTTCTATTCAACAACACCCCCCCCCCCCCATTTTGACTATTTATGTATCATATGTTGGTGCACACATAAACACACACACAAACACGCACGCACACACACGCACACACACACAGACACACACACACACACACACACACACACACACGGAGGACCTGGACATTCTGCCCATGAATACGTTCCTGGCTACATCCCTTAGTACGAGCGTGTTGGTCGACTAGTGTACAGTGTCTGCTGCTCACTTTCGAAATGGCGTGGTCGCATTTTAAAGCAGACCATTCTTATTCGTTTGAAGCAATATGCTTCTCGTAGGACTTAGCTTGCTAAACAATGCAAGAGCCAATTCAAAGCCAAGGATTTATGAAATCACGAGCCGAGCGGTAGTCTCAAACCCAATGGTCAGACCCATTGCTAAGTGCATGACAAACGCTCGATCTGTTGCACCAATGGAGGATAAAACAGGAGCAAAAACATAATTCAGACGTTATGTTTCAGGCAGTCCACCAATGTTGCGTAAATAAAGTAGTGCTCCTGGTCACTGTCATACGTAAAACTTCTTCCTTTCACTGACATAGCCAGAAACTTTCATCGTCAATGAGGGGGGTCTAACACCAATTTATGTACGTTCGTGTGTGCGTTTATATGTATACGTTTATACGCATACAAATGGTAAACCCTTCAGACCGACTTTCAGTCCCTTCAATTCTCTCCGTGGCAGCGCAAACGCTTTCTTTGTTAAGATGACCTAGTTTACGCTAAACCCTGCTGCTTATTATTGCATGAATGACAATGGGAAGTGATTAGGCAATTGTCTAATACGATTGGCAATAACCAAAACATCAGTAAGAAATAGGAGCAGGTGTCGATGCCAGTGAGCTTCTCTTGTGACGCAAAAGAGCGCTGTGTGCATGGACAACTGATGCTTAATCGGAGTGTTCTTTACTCGCCGGGTTTCATTTAATTTGGACAGCTTTTTCACGCCCGAATCAAAATTATTTAAATACTCCGGCCAATCGTGTACGCGGTGCGAGACATAGTGCTGGATTTTGTGCGGTTTACAGCACGGTACTTTCAAAGCGAACGCGGCTTACGTGTCTGTGTCTCAAGGTCGTGTGTAGTCCAAAACAAATTGTCAAAAAAAAAAGGAAGAAGTGAGCGCGCCAGCTACCTGTACACTTCGTCAGCTTCATCTTTGCTAGGATTCCGTAAGTAAATAAAAATTCGGGGTTCCTTAGAACTTTCTAGGAATGTGAAGGCGAGAGGCTGCTTGGAGCTTATGTTTATGTGCTGTTGAACTTTCTGCCGATGTGCTGCGGCTTCACATCCTTAGAAAGTGCTAAGCATACCCCGCATTTTTTCCGTCTTTGACAATCAAGAAACGCAAGAAGACCGCGCGCGCGATCTCACATAATCTCAAGACATTGCGCCTCTTACTGCTCCTTCTGTTGCGTCAATCGCGCGCTATGATTCACAAAACTCACGCGCGTCTCGCTCAAATAAACGGTCCCGCCGTTTCTCAACCTCCTGTATGTACTGTCTGTGTGTCCTTGTACGCCTGAGTTTGGTCTGTCTCGCAAATAAAGGGCTCGCGGACAATCTTCTTTCCAGACGCAAGGAACGGTCCTGCAGAGCGATAGCGGGTGTACTGTGTGCTAGCCCGGGCATACAATAATCCGCGGATTGTTCTAACACCTGGAGAGAAAAAGCGCCATTGTGGCTTCTTTGGACGTTGGCTTTGTTGTGTCGGCTCACGCGCGCACAAACATTTGGAAAGGGGAATTGGAGAAAGAGCGAACGGCGAAGGAAGAAAGTAGACAGAGAACTGATGGCACTAAACTATACCTCTGGGCGTGTCACGTTCTAGGATCCAATCTTCCGGCGAGCAATTCATCTGGACACGTTCACTCTGTGCCCAGGGGAACCCACTGAACAGGCCGGTATATCGATCGGCTCTAGCGCGCCGGTGTGGCCCACGCGTTCTGGGCAGGACGTGAGAGTGTGGGCCAATTTTCTTGAACAGCGCCAAAAAAAGAAAAAAAAATTAAGCGAAGTCAGATGCACGTACCAAACAGCTGGGGACAAAAGTTACCATCGCTTTTTCTTCAGCGCGAAAATTTGGAAGGAATAATTGCATTCGTGAAATACTTCGTACGCCCGGGCTGAAGGGGCCGCCTACTTACATTAGTAACATCACTACAAAAAAGAAATGAGCATGTTTGAGCTTCGGCTTTCTCGAAAACCACGACGCGATAGCGCTATCGGGTCCCGTTCGCATAGGCCGTGCGAGGCTGGTGCCCTCTCGCCGTAACGCGCGCAAACGCGAAGTTTCCACTTCTCGCGGAAGGCACTAGGAGCAGCTATGACGGCAGCGTTAGGCAGAAAGCGCTGGTGCGCGTGCTCGCTCACTAAGTCCCTCTTTATTCAGCTTGAAGTACCGCGTTACCGCTACGACCCTGTTTTGATTCAAAAAGCAACGTATAGATATCCAGGTATACAGACTTCTTGTCCTCACAGCAAGCTTCAGACATCCCCCTTGCGCCGACGTGGGTGGGCTTATTAGAGCACTGCACGGGCCGGAGTTTACGGCCCGGGCCCGCTTTATGAAGCCCGAGCCCAGCCCGGGCCCGTGGTACCAAGCGCGGGCCCGGCCCTGGCCCGGGTGTACATGACCGAACCCAGCCCAAGCCCGGCCCGGGCCCGGGCGTACTTGACCGTACCCAGCCCGAGCCCGGCCCGGGCCCGTCGTTCCAAGCCCGGGCCCGGCCCGGTCCCGGGCGTTCATTACTTAACTAATCCAGGGCGTGCTTGTTCATGACCAGGCCCGACCCGGGCCCGCTAGGTGATATTAGTTGTTGATGAGGATTATGAATGATGTCGTGCGCTTTGTAGCGGGCGATCGGACGGAAAATCCGGTGTGTACATGCATCGAAATGCTGCTTTGCCCACGGTGGTAGCTCAGCGATTAAGCTGTTTCGCTGTTAAGCCCTAGGACGCGGGTGCGATTCCCGCGGCTACGGTGGCCGCAATTTGGTGGGGGCGAAATGGAAGAACACCCGTGTATATACTTATCTTTAGGTGCACTTTAGAGAACTCGAGGTGGTCGAAATTGATCCGGCGCCACTACGGCGTGCCTCGTAATCATATCGTGGTTTTGGCACGTAATACCAAGGAATATATATGAAATGTATCGTATGTGTCAACCTCGAATAAAAGACCGAAATCTTTATGCCTCCCATGGGAACAACCGTGATCTGGCCTATTGTTAGTGCTGTTTATATATATATATATATATATATATATATATATATATATATATATATATATATATATATATATATATATATATATACGTGTCACTTCAGCTTGGCACAGTATTCGCCGCGAGATCGGGCTACAGGTGGCAGCACCGTCTCCGCGCTAGTGGGGATAGGCGGTTGTCGGCGCGTATACAAACGCCCACAACAGCACTTTGTTGTGAGCGATTTGACCCGATTTCCGGCAAACAAAATGCGTTGACTGCAGCTTTCTGGTAATGTGTGCGTTCTTCATTCCCGAATAAATGCACGAAGTGCACCGGACGTTAATTTACTTGTGAGAGAAGCGCATTCTGCCCACGAACGTGTTGCTCGCTTCGATAACAATCGGCGTTTTCACAATGGATGACGTTTTCTTGTTTTTTTTGTACATATTTAGCTTGTGTTCCACCTACTACTCACTGCTGTAGTGCGACTGAATTAAGTATTTACTTCTTGTTCATCTGGATACCCCCCAACAAAAAGATAGCCCATACTCCTGCACGATGAGTTCAAATAGTAGTTTGTGGCCTACGTGCTCAAATATTCATCCGCATTTGTTGTTCATTTCCCCATGAAATGTAGGACAGTTGATGGGTTTACTGAGGAAAGCCGGGCAGCGCTTTAGCGCTACGGAGACTAACACGCACACGCTTGTTTTTATTCCAGTAACAGTACACAAAGGTAACTGTACAGACTTTCTTGGATGATTATTTGCACGACAGTAATAGAACAACGGCCCCGTTATTTCACGGGACCAAAGTACGTTTTTTCATGCGAATTATGTCCGCTGCCTTCCGTCAATCTACTATAACAACGCAACAGAAGCGCTCATCGATAATGTAAAGAAAAAAAGATATGGCTTCGCGTGAATTTACTACGACTTAAATGTAAAGTGCGACGTTTAGATTAATTTTGACCATCAAGGCTCTTTAACGCGTATCTTAATATAAGTACACCGGTGTCTTTGTATACATTTAGTCACAAGTTATAATTGCGCAAGGCGACTCAGTTTTGCTATTTCCGTGTCATTTCATTTTCTGTTCTCTTTAGGGGACAATTTACGTACCGAAGTGTCAGACGTGACTAGACAGACATATTTGTATGCAGTAGGGCCAGGACCGTACACAACTAAAACTCGTCGCGAAACCTATAAACGACAGTCCTGAAGTTATACACCTAACCACAACGCGCAAGTGCATGAGAGCCTCCCCCCCCCTCCTTTTTTTTAGTTTACCACTGAGCCGCTAAAAGGCTATATTCACATCAGATTCAATAATTCTCATCTTTAGGACAACGCCAAGTGCACTTTGCAATGCGTTTGGACCACAGAGTGGCACATACACTGATATGACTCTCGTGAACGGAGGGTACGACGACCACACACAGCACTTTCGACAGGTGCATTCAATGATCTTATTACAGTTCATATACAGCCGATCAAGGCCAAATGCTCATTTACATCGTGTTAGGCATACGTACGAGCGGTTAAAGTTGCACTAACGAAACGGAACAAACCGCCCTTTGAGGATCTGCATGACGTACGCGTACATGCAAACACAACGTGGCTAGAAGACGACGCATGGAGCAATCCACACTAGGCGCGGTTCAGCCAGAAGCCGCCAGGCGGCGACTCCGCTCGATCTCGCGGCCAATACCTTAGACCATGGAATGCACAACGTTCGCGTGTGCTCCAAGGCCCGATTTACGCCTTTTAATTAGCGGGTCCGAGTCCGGCCCGGCCCGGCCCGCAGTCTCAAGCCCGGGCCCGGCCCGGGCCCGCGGCTTCAAGCCCGGGCCCGGCCCGGACCCACACTTTCAAGCCCGAGCCCAGCCCGGGCCCGCCGGTAAACGCTTCGGACGGCCCGGCCCGGCCCGCGGGCCGGGCCCGTGCAGTGCTCTAGGGCTTATCCCTCGACTTTCCACTGTTGTGGATGGTCCCGGACCGCTCCTTCGACTGCAATAAAGTTAGATAAAACTTCAAAACGCAGGACAGGCACCGCCGAGATTATCGAAGCGTGGCTGTCGATTTCATCTACTTCTAAAATAGCCCGCTCGTCTGCCGGGCGGCAGACAAGCGGGGTGCCACCCGGCAGACGCCTATTAATGCCTGCTTATTGAGGCACGCATCAAACTCCGCGGACTTCTAACGTTGTATCCGACTGTAGCCGAAGATTTACCAGGTAACAATTCTGCAAGGCAACAGCAGTACGTACGAGGAACGTCCAGCAAAATCCGCGAAGGTTCGCAAAGAGAACTTCGCTTTAATACTCTGGTTGGTTGCTCAGAGGGCTTACTACGGATCTCTAATTCTATATATCGCTACACTGCTGGCTCTAGGAACTAATAGATGAAAGTGTCCCATAGCGCTCTCTGTTTCAAGACCGACAGTGAAATCATGCTTTCATCGCTGCAATATTGGAAATGGCTCGCTGAGCTCCTTTGCGTTAGCCAGCAGCTGCAACGTGTTTCACCGAAGCCATCGATGTTATAGCATTGACCAACCTTTTTTTTTTCGATGAATGCCGATCGCTGTGCACTTTTGATTCCCTTTGATAGGAAAACAACATATTTTGCTTCGTTTGCCACGATTCTCTGATTACAGCAAAAGCCTAGGGCGACACTCCGGCACTCCGGCACTGATACGTGGAAGACATGCTTGCTTTTTCATGCAATGCACACGCAGGTCAATTGAGGAACGCTGGCGTTGTGTGAATTCAATTCAGGTTGTTTGTGTATTGTCTGGCTTTGGTTGTTCAGCCCATGCTTATTCTCAATGTGACAAATGCCGAACTACTTTTAGGCCGTTACAAGTGCGCGTTTGCGCCTACGTTTTTTTTTAAATCAATATTGACATTTTTAGAGAGCGCAAACTGATAGTTCTACCGTTTTTCATGTAAAAGGGGCAGAACACCTAGAGGCAGAATAGTGGAAACCGCTTTCCAGGGCTCTATTGAGGAGGCCTGCCCAACAATGGGGAACACGACTATCCAGACTACTGAAACAAAATGTTCCCTAGAGCTGCAAGCTTGCCCGAATTTTTGTGGGACAAATATAGTCCTGGAGAAATGAGTTCACAGGTAACGTCATTACAATAAGGGTGTTTTTGCAAGACCAACGCATCCCAGCCGCGGCTGCCGCATTTCGATGGAAGAGAAGTGCTAGAGGCTCTTTTACTTAGCCTTATGTCACCAGATGGTCGAAATTTCCGGAGCCCTCCACTAAGGATTCCCTCATAATCATATCGTGGTTTTGGGGCGCGCAACCCGAACAATTATTATTATGTTATTGTAAGTCCGATGCACATAACCTATCAATAATACAATGAAGAGTCAAGAGAGTAAATGCAGTTAAGGACCTGTTAATATCCAGACATGCAAGTTTGCTGAAAGGATCCATTGAGACAGAGGGTTTCACGTAGCGAAGTAATATCGTGGTTTTGATGTATATGGTATACTGACGTATAACATACTGATTCGTCTCATGAATTTTAGCTGAGGCTCTTTTGCAAACACGTCAAAATAAGTGCGCAAACGTGTTTGTGTTTCGAAGGTACTAAAATAAGGCCGCGTTCATCGGTTATCGTATTGAATACCTCTTACACTGCAGCCTGAGCAAAGAGAACTTATATTGAATACGCCACTTTCTTTGATTGAATTGTCATGAGTGGCAGGACAGCCCGGTTACAAAAACAGCAAAAACAACCAAAATAATAGATGATTTGGTAGCTTCTCGCCTACGAAGCGGTAATGATGGAGTGCAGGAAAGACGACGCTGCCTCGAGGCACTGGAAGGCGGTAACAACCATGTGGAACTTGCAAAACATAAAACAAAACGCTAGCAACTGCGTTCTGTTCTCCTATACTTGTGAGCGCGCTTGTAGCGTGTCGCTGCAGAAGGTCCTTTTTCTTCACTGTAGCGCCAATCAGGGTTCGTCCTGTGGTGGTGGCGGTTCGTTAGGTGGCGCTCTCCTCGACGATGGCCCTCGTCAGAGCCCAACTTTTTCTTCTCATACGACAACGTGCACCTGAGAAATCCCCTAAGAGAGGACAAGATGTTGGGCGTCTACTTGCCCCGAAGCGATGATGGGTTTAGCGGGTCTTTCTGTGGGCTGACACAGCATCACGGTGGCTCCTGTCGACAAGATGGATGCACCTTAACGATGCACCCATGGGGCAAAGAGAGAGTTCTGCCCTGCGTGTCTTCCCCTAGAGGCATACCTGTGCAGCAAAGACCGAAAAGAAACGATGAAGCCGCCAGTTATGTCTTGCTGAAAGAAATCTGGATAATAAAGCTCCTGCAAGTCGACACTGGTTTATGCTTAGATTATCTGCTAACTACAAGCTTTTATTCAACGCTTGTTTTTTTGCGGTGGCAAATGATCACCATATCGAGGCTTGTTAGCTAGGAGTTGCGGATAAATAGTACCTGCTTTATACTTGCGCGTGTGCAATACACACTCTCAAGGCACGCACCACTAACTGCTTTCTTTCACCATACTCCAGCCATATTATTTTGATGATAGATTTACAGGTCCATTTAGGATCGGAGTAGGTGTCTTAGGCTTAGCGTACGCCGGGAACAAACGGCGATGTTGCTGCATCGCATTGCGCCTTAATAAGTTAAATGCATAGGGAACCTTTACGTATCATAGCTCACTCGGTGCACTCGAGTTCTTTCTGTAACTTTGGTCGCTCGAGCTCCACACGTGTGAAACAGAACTGGCGCTTACTTCAAAAACACATTCTTATTGGATTGCGGGATCTTTTGAGTTTTTGTCGTTCTGAACGTTTGGTACCGCTGTAAAGCAATCTAATGTCTAAGCCTACGAGCCCATGTCTTGCGCACTGCACTTTTGCAGCTCGATGGCCAGTCGAGACGCCCGGTGGCCTTGAAGAGCTGCTGCCTAGCAGGATGGCAGACGATTGCGCAAACGCTTACGCGCAACACGTAACTATGCGTTATATGTACCACTTCAATCAAATTCAGCTTCAACACCGAAAACCTTGGTATTATATATAACAATCGGTGCATGAAAGAAGAGCTGCTCGCAATGCGAGATCGCATTACATTTGAGATTACTCGCATCCGCCCTAACTCTACTTAGTGAGAACTCTTCTTTTCATGTCTCAAAATATTATGCCTTGTAATGACAATGAAAACCCTCTATTTCGCAACATAAATTGGTATTATTCCGATTATCTTATTTGATTCGCCAGCAGAGTTTTAGTAAATGTAATCGAAATATTCAATATATATGGCAAACATCGTCCCTACAGTTTTTTCAGGAGACTCCTTTCGATGGGCTAAATTAGTTTTATTGAATGTGATTATTACAGCCTACATACCTTATCCTGCTATTTAGGTCTTTCGGTTAGATGTTTGTGCAATTGCGTCAAAGAGTGCATAAGGCCCAGGCCTCAATATTGGTTATATCGTCTTTGGATTGCTGTGCACCAAAATATAAATACAATACAGCAAATGATAAAAGAAGGGGTGATGCAAGCGCTGTTTTGTAAGACAGCACTCGTGTCACCCCTTCTTTTATGTTTTCCTGTACTTTCTTCTGTAAGCCATGAACATAAACCATCTCGTCTTCTCTGCTATGCATTAAACGGTTCTGCAAAAATTCAGAAAGAGCGCATCCCTCATGTGCCTTATTCTTTTTTTTTATAAAGTTTGGGTCGAAATACTAACATTTAGCCGTATTTCCCAAGGAGCGGCATTATCTTTCGTTGCGATTCTCCAAATATAAATATTATTCTATGCGGTTACGAACACCATACACATTCATCATTTTGCACTTGCGAAAGAAAACCTATTTTCCTATATTTCACCTTTCTGCAGACTTTTTTTTTCTATGCGCAACTTACCTCGGCGTTAGGTAAATCATAAACTTAAACCTGTAAATATTCAAACGCTAGATGAAGTTCAGCGCCATCTGTTCACAAAGCATAAAACACAAATGATTAACGCTTATGCGCATACATTATTCACAGAGTACTTGACTCCCGTTCAATCTTTCCTTAACTAAACAATTAAGGCATGCTTGCACTGGGCCTTTCCACCGAGGAGTTCGCATGAGCTTTTGCAAATTCTGAGTTAAGATTCCAGGCTTTGTCGTTTCCTCGCAGCTCTTAGAAGGGGGAAAGTATTGCTCGTCCGGTGCTTATTCATCATGTGTCAAAAGTCACAGAAATGGCAGCAACTTCTACTTAAAACTTTTGAGGCTTTTCCACTGCGTGTGATAAACAAGTTTTTCGCACTGCTACGACTGTCAAAGTCAGAGCCATTAAAAACAACGAAACAAAGAAATTTCACGTAAACTTTATTTTTAAAGCCCAGTTTAATGCGCCTCTCCTTTTAAACTCAAACTCGCCTCTCTCATATGTTTGCTTTACGCGTCACTGTCGGAGGCGCGCTTTAGGACGCACGCGCATCACGGGAAATCCCGCTGTGTAACTCGTCCTGATCGCCGTGCCATCTTCTATGCACTCGCACCGATGAGCAATGACGCTGCTGAGGCATTTGACATTGCCTTCTTGCGACATCGCACCTTTGCGCCGTGGATCCTTCGTGGAGCTAAAGAGCCACATTCCCCTGAGCAGCTGTCACGTGCGCCCACGCCGGCACGTATGCCTTTTATTAATGGGCTCATCACCGATTTTGACAGCGCGGGCTCTCTCCGGAATACCCACCAGGGGGTTCCGTTCTCCTCCTTCAGCCTGATGAGACGCAGTTTCGATTCCTTCGTCATTTTCCTTCTACTACGACCCCTTATTTTATTTGCACACAATGGGATTTAACTCTTTTTCTTTCTGAAAAGCGTTGCATTGTCGCATCTCCCCATACTTTAAAATTTCGTCTAACGCGTCCAATTAAGGTTTGTCTTTAGTGCCTGTAAAGATGCGCTAATTTTCGAGACCCTGATGCTGCTTTCTTCGCCAACGCACCTGGGACGTTAATAAGGGCAAGCAAGAAAAAAAAGTTTTATAACATGTTGCCCATTACGGACTCCTCTATAAATAGTTGGGGAATTTCCAATTAGACCCTTAGTTTTTTACGCTTCATGTTGCAAATATATTTGAAGAATTCACGAAGGGCGCAGCTGTAGTTGTGATGGGCGCGAAACTCTTGCAATCGCCAACGCTTGAACTTCCAGGTGCGCAAGTTACTATATCTTTCACTGTGTTGCATATTTATTGAACATTTTACGTGCTCTTGCCGTTCCACGCCAAGAAGCACCACACAGTCATAATATTGTGGTTGAATTTGTTCGTTTTCGCATAGAGCTTTTACCATCGCCTTCTGGCGGATGTCAATTGGGCGAGAAGCGGGGTGTGGGATTGCCACTATTTCTGACAACTCTTCATTTGTCCAGTTTACAGCTTTCCCAGTTTATTGAATGTGCGGTTCTTTCTTTTTCTTTTTTTTTGAAGGGACGTCAAAATAACGTCGTAGGTGTTTTTCGTGTCCTGAGAGAACATTTCCAGCCATGAAGCGCCATCTCTCACGCTGAAGCATATTCACGCCCCTCAGCAAATGGCGACGTTTCAAAGTAACTGTATTTTGCAGCGAAACTGAATTTGACCAGCCGTCCGTCAATTTATTCAGTCTGCGGCCAAGTGGCTAGCTTATTCCGGCACTCTGAGGTGGCTGTATAGCCATCCACGCTGGATGCGCCCTGCCAGGTCATGCACGGGCCTCGGGGCAACAGCAAACAACTACTAAAATTAGTAATGGAAACGAGCAAATGCCACTGCATAGGGTATCTACGCAAATTATCTCTGGGTGAGAGAGCGACGGCTGTGGCAGGATCTTAAGACAGTCTCGCTTTGCGTGGTGTGCAATCTGGCGTGTCTAAGGACTGAAGCGATTACTTGGCCGCCTTCTTTCTACTAGTCAATGAAAGGTCTCTGCAAGCGATATCATGGCGATATCTTCGAATCAAAATACGGCCCCTGAAGAGTGTCGCGTTTGATTTTCCCCTGAAAAGCAAGCATATGACGATTTATGTTCCGTTTGTGCAATGTGTCACATTTTAAGTACGAAGATTCAGCAAATATTATGCGAGATTCCTCGGGCAGATAGCACGGCGAAAAATACAAGCTGCCCAACCGCAGTATGGCCGAGGGAACAGAAACCGTGTGGTTCGTTTTTATACTTGGCTTTGTGGATTCAACGTAACGAAATATACTAACGCAACTGAAGTCTATAGATGAGAAGTGCCACCATAAGCCCAAGCCTATGTTTTCTCCAGTTGTTTAACAGCCAGGTGGCACACAGTGCACGATTTGCTAGTGAGTACCTCTTGGCTAAGGATAGTGAACGCGTGGTGCTACACAGGAAGCAAATAAACAGATAGATTAAATTTGTTTCGTCCGCTTATGCATTGATGTAACGGAACTCTTTGTTGTCCTAACGTCTTCGTCGATACTCCGTTTCCTACATATGGTGCAGTGGTGCGGAGCCTAGCGAGACTTCTAGTAGTAAATGCACTGGCCACAATTGAAAGTTCACTGTTATTTGGTAAGAAATTCGATAATTATTTTAGGCAGAGTAATAGGGAAAGGCGGTTTCCTAGTCTAAAAAGAAACGAGCAGTGCTGTGAAGTTCGTAGTACCACGTTTTTCAACAGTTTGCGTTTCCTTACGGTCCTTTTCAGGGGCCGCATTCATAAAACCGCATTAAGTTAAAGCTGTTCGTGCGAGAATATTCGCAAGATAATACAGTTAGACATTTCAGCTCGTCCAACTACTTGCATAGCTTCCCCGATGTTGCATGCCACGTCTTAAACGCATTCACACGCTTTCTGAGTTTGTAAATAACTTAATGCATTGTTAATGAGGTGGCTTGTTTTCCTTTTAAAAATTACGCGTTGGCGTCAGAAATGTCTCAGGAGCACACATGTTTATAGATCAGTGAGCACCCTCACGCGCGCAATATTTATTCGAGTAGAATGGCGAAGATTGATGATGTCTCCGACAATGGTTGGGCCGCGAACAGGACGAAGCACAATGCCTGGCACAGGAAGAATGAAGCGAAGTAGGAGAGAAGGAGAAATCGCTCTATGAAGGCTACAAAACGCCAGCGCGGAGAAACGCGAGGTGCGGGAGGGGGCTTTCTAGAAGGAAAATCCCAAACCTATTACCCATTTGCCGGCGACAACTTTGTTAGGATGCACGTGGTATTGTCTCCATCGACATAACGGCTGCCGACGAGGACGCGCGCTCCCCTTCGTGGGCTCGAAGGCGACGTTCTGACGCCTGCCGGCGTCGCGGCACACCAGCAACGCCTGCAGAAAACTGCATATAAATTGCAAAAGCAAAGCTCCGACGACGCGGACAACCGAAGAGATGGCGACAGCTCCCCGGTTGGTCCTGCTCCCTGTGTCGGCGACTAATTCTTTTCCGGATTTCTTCGAGCCTCACCGTGATAGATTCTGACCTCGCGCAACAGTGACTTTCCTGGCCTTTGGCTACGCTGGGTAATAATGGCGACGCAAGGGAGATTTATACGGAGAATCCCAGCCGAATATAACTTTATTACGTTAATCCAAAACAATGTTCTTTCCAAAAGGCTACAATGTCCAAAAGGCGACTTCCTTTTGAAGTTCTTGTAACATTTATATTTGCCTAAGTTTTGACTGTTGGTACAGGGATTTAAACAGCTTGAATAAAAATAATATGAACAGTTCTTTAAGAGGCCTAAAACGCCCTGGTAATATTCCTTTAACCATTATCCATCGGTATTCATTGAAACAAGGCATTAGGCTAGCTTTCTGTAAGCTTCCTCGCAACTACCAAGAAATATTTTTATTATGACTTGCTAGTAAAACTGGCGGAGCCCCCTCTTGGACGCATCCCTTGCCCGGCATTAATTTACTCGACATCGAATCAATGACCCGTGTGACATGACCAAAATAAGAACATTTTAGTTTAGTTTAGCATTAATTTCCCATATGGGCAATATATTTCCTTGTTCGCCAGTCCACGGAATTCTCAAAACTCTACGCCAGAACAATAGCTAGTAGTCCCAAATTTATTTTCTGTCATATTTGAGCGTGTTCCACTACTCATACTCATATGCTACCAATAAAAATACGAGGCCATTTTTTGGAGGAGTTTCCAAATCCACCCATTGCTCTCATAATTCCCAAGCGTATTATACGCTGTAGCTCCTTTTTTTTTAGGCTGAAACCTTTATATGCCTCATCAAATACGAAAATTGACCGTCGGCGTCCCGTGGCGTCGGAAACACGTGTGATGCAAAAAGTCATCATCACGGGATGACGTCGTCATATGGCGTCATCATGACGTCACAAATCGAAAAAATTTGCTACACCATTGTGACGTCATCCTGACGTCACGTCAAATGACGATGTCATCACGTGACATCGTAGCTTGGTCAAAGGTGGACAAATTACGCAGGCAGGGCAAAACCAAGTGAGGTGCCTCCGATCCTGTAGGCAGTGCGAAACCACATTAAGTGCAGAGAGCTTTCGGGGGTGCCCGGGTTGGATCAATGCATCGAATAAGAAGCAAAAGAAGATGGCTTCCGCCTAGAGGCGCCTTGGGTGAATGCATAAAAGACCCTGTGAGTTTTTTTGTTTTTCTTTCGTAGCGCTACCATCGGCATATATCCCGAATCCTAGGAAAACATGCTGTTCTTGAACGTATCTGACCTCGCTATACAGTGAAACCTCGGTGATACGATCACAGCTCATACGAATTTCGGGGTGATACGACTATTTCGTTGGTCCCGGCCAAGGCCCATTGGCCTGCAGTGTAATGGAGTACGGTTGTTGCGAACCGATTTTCACCCAGCGACGTTTGATACGAACGTACGCTACCGCCCAGGTACGGAGAGGTGCTGTCCGCGCTGTCGCGGAAGACTCACCAAGCACGTGCGAGCGCGGAAACGCAAGCGTGGGCATGCGCGCCGCACCGCCAAATTGTCAGAAGCACGGTGTAAGAAAAACGCTTTTCATACGGTCAGAATAAACCTTCAGAGACGCATCACGGCCTCCAACAATGTGTGCGCGAATCTTTGAGGCTCTTATGTGCATCCGTGTGTCTTCGCGTTTAGATTACCGAGGACATTAGCGCCATGCTTTTTTTTTTAACGCGTCGACGCGGGCTGCTGTCGCTGTACTGCAGGAGCGTAGCCAAGGGGGGGGGGGGGTTGGGGGGGTTCAAGCTCCCCCCGAAATTTTTCAATTTTGCTTGCGTATATAACACGCGCACATACAAACGCACGCACGAACATACATAAAGTATGGTTGAACCCCCCCCCCCCCGAAAAAAATTTCTGGCTACGCCCCTGTTGTAGTGTGTTTATAAGTGCCTGCCTTGTGCATCAGACATCCTATGAAAGGCCGACGAGGACCGAAAGAAGGCGAGGACGGTCTTGGCGAAGGAGTCAGGCCTCACAACGTCAACATGCGCGACCGCTGATTTCGCACTCGCGCGGGCACGGCCGTAAATCTTCCCCAAAACATCCCCAACACCTCCGCGAATACAAAATCATAACACAGGTTCTGTAATTGTGTGGCCTTGACCAACGCGTCAACGCACCTGGAAGATTAATTAAACACGCGCGTACGGGTCGTATATTTACGAGTGCTGGTATGATTGCTGCCATCTGACAACCATTCAGGGTTCTTGCTGACGTTGCGGCGGCCCTGAAAAACAATGAATGAAAATGTACGTCAGCTTTCTTTTCTCGCATGCTAAATTTCCATGCTTTCTGGTGATACGAATTTCGGATGATACGAATATTTTTGGAGGTCCCGCGAGATTCGTATCACCGAGGCTTTACTGTATATGCGAACGTTCAGCGCCTCATCTGTTGTCATGTGTTACTTCCGGAGTTTAGAGGCTAGTGCACCTCCCGTTTTTTATATACGCTACCATACAGCATTCTCCAATGAAAGCGGGTCCGTCGGCCCATTTCCCTTGCGTTCATTCAATAACCAGGCTCCCGCGCCGGCAGTCTTAATGTCTTTATTGAGCATGCTAGGTTGTATTCGTCAGCGGCCAGCTTCTAAAGATTTCCCATAAAGTATGTTCCAGATGTGCCTCCATGGCTACAAGTGGCAGTGGCTAGCACTACTGGGACAGCACATACATAAATACACAAGAAAGTAGACGCCGCGAACAGCCGTCGCCGCAGGTAGGACGGTAGACCACCGCGTACGACATGCGAAGGTGTGGGTTACAGTTTCGACCAGCGCCAGGTTGCTGTTTCGCCCACGTTACCTTTTACCGTCATCTCCCAATTAAAACACTGCGAAACGAATACTCGGAACAACGCCCCGTATGCTTCATATGGAACCCCTTAGTGAAGATCCACCACGATGGTGCTTTTGTCTGTTTCCTACACACATTAGCCGCCTTCGTGCGCCAGAAAAGGCTTCCCATATCTATGAACAAGTCATAAGGCAACACAATTAAAACCGATAGCAAAAGCAGTAAAATCAGTCTCGCAAACCGCGATCAAGCAAAAACTCAACAACTGATATCCACCAACATTGTTTCTGCCTGACGGGCACTTTTTTTACTTGGCGATACATTGGTTCCTAGCAAATGTAAGAGACGCTACAGATTTTTGCTACTGAAAGGCTAAACAACACCCTGCACAACAAAATAAAAAAGTAGACACCATAAAAACCAACCAAAGTTGTCTAAACTTGCATAATTTTCAGCTGCTTGCACTTTTGACGTTTGCATTGTGCCGGAACTTGCATTGCGCCGGAACATTTGAGCTTCGAGCTAGTGATAGCGCTACGTAATATAAACTTACCAGCACACAATAGATGGACGCCAGGTATTCGCGATTAATGAAAATCGTCTCTACATGGGTGCCTATATATTTGCTTCTCACTTGTGTGCCACAGCAACTCACATGAACTCATGCATTTGCCTGATACGGCAGGAAGACGAAACCCATCTTCTTTTTCTTGTCGCCCCGCCGCGGTGGTCTTGTGGTTATGGCGCTCGACTGCGGACCCGAAGGACGCGGGATCGAATCCCGGCCGCGGCGGCTGCATTTTCGATGGAGGCGAAAATGTTTGAGGCCCGTGTACTTAGATTTTGGTGCACGTTAAAGAACCCCAGGTGGTCAAAATTTCTGGAGCCATCCACTACGGTGTCTCTCATAATCATATCGCGGTTTTGGGACGTTAAACCCCAGATATTATTATTCTTTTTCTGGTCAGTCGATGTATTGATCCTTGCTCCCACCCCGACTCCTACCCGCCGAAAGTTTTCTGCATCTAACGTATAGTCTTGCATTGCCTCCAAGATCAGAGGCATTGCAAGCTTTCAGCCCTTCACATAGTTTTGCACCGCCTCTGAGTGCAGCCCATCATTGCCCACATGATGATTTTGTGAGATGACGTCATCATGTGCCGTCACGCGATGTGATGTCGTAATGGCGCCACAAATTCTGGCGGTCTCTGACGACATGATGACGTCAAATGATGGCGTCATCAAGCTTTAATTTTCGATCATGCGACTTTTTGCGTGCTTCTTGTTGATGCCACCGACGCTGACGGCCACTTTTCTCGCTTCATTAGGCATCTAAGGCTTTCGCCCCAATAAATCTTGATTGAGATGCTTACATGACAAAATATCTCAGATTGTTTTGTATTTCGGCAACGAAAGCAAATGCGCCTTACAAAAAGTCACAGTTTCGCCGCAACGGCGAAGCAATGAATGCGATATCAACAAATTGGAATGTAACGCGAAGAACGGAAAGCAGCTCGAAATTGCCAGCGCGTCGCTCGAGCCCTAACGACGCACGAAAAGAGCGCACAAAGGACGAGCGCGAACTATCATGCGTCACTGCTCGATACTTGAAGCGCACTGCTGAAACATAAAGCAAGACGCACGAAACGAACGAACAGGCACACAAAGGACGAGCGCGAACTAAATGTCGCAGTTGTTACTTATTTCTGCTCGAACAGCGCCCTCCTTTCGCAAATGCGGCCGCTGCAGCGAGCGAAGTGATCTTCGTACGCTCTGTGACTTCAGCGCGGACATCGCGGGAAAAGTAAAAGACATACAACCCCCCGCTCCGCCCCCCCCCCGCCCGCCCCCTTCTTTACTTGAATTAAGCGCACGAAGGCGACCACGCCCTGTAGGGCGAAGAGCCTCGGCGTTCGCAGGAGCGGGGCGGCGACCTTTAAAGCGCGCCCAGCGCGCACATCGCGCCATCTCGCTGGTGTATAACAATGGACGCTGAAGTAAATGGTGTATATAAATAGCTCGCCCTTAGCATGCTGAAAGACTTCACTCTCCGTGGCTTAGCCGTCTAACGCCGCGCATTTCGGACCGAGAGGTCAGCCGTTCGATTCCACGGGTCGGAAAGTATTTCTGAATTAATTTTCTTTGTGGCATTTCTCTCTCTCTATATATATATATATATATATATATATATATTGTGATGACGAAGAGCGGCACCAAGGCTCTGGCGCGCGGACAGCTGGGCGATAGAGGCAGAGGAAGAAGAGGGCAGACAATAGAACAGCTTGGCCCAGGAACGGGTGTTGTCTCTGTCTCGTCCTTTACAATGGCGCAGCCTACAACGCAAGCCGAACCTTGCAGCTGAAGCCACCTGTCATCGCGCGTCGTTGGCAGCGCGGGTCTCCCAATCCTAGGAACGCCGTCCACGCTTCCCCGGTTATGGACACCGTGGCCCGACCGCTGCTACAGCTACCCATCAAACCATCCCAGGACGGCGTCCAGGCCTCCTCGGTGGCTCAAGGGCACGCTTACCCCGGCGCCGCCAAGACAATGCACGGCCTACCGTTGCCCGGGAATGCCGCTCACGCTTCCCGTGGCGACACCCTCTCATTCAGGGCTCCATCGGCACCTGAGCCGCTTCGGGATGCGGTACGAGCTCCTTCGGACCAGCAGCCCGCCGTCGTGGGCTCAACCACCACCGCCTACTGGTCCGACATTACGGGCTCCGCACGCGAGCCATCGGAGAGCGCCGCGCACCTGCGGCGTACCATTGCGCGACTTCGCGTCACGGCCAACGCCTTGACGGCGTCGAGTTCTGTGCTGCTTCCTCCCATCATTCCGGCACTGACAGCCATCAACGCCATGTTGGATGTGGCCACCTCGCTAGACCTCGAGGCCAGCTCGCCTGAGCAACGTAGAGAGCTCCGGTCTACCCTCAGCCAGGTCTCTATCCAACTTGGTGACTTCGCGCACATACTCTGCCGTTTCGCTCCTGCCGTATCATTATCCCAGGCTACCTTTGTACTACCGGAATTCCGCGGCTTCAAGGACGACGCCGAAAAATGGGTGGCGACCGTCAACGCCCTGGGAGATCGCGAAGCCTGGACGGAGGCGCAGAAATGGTCCATGGCGATAGACCGCCTTCGGGAAGGTGCCGCGGCGTGGCACAGGTACGACGGCGTGAGGCAGCAATCCTGGGCCGAGTGGAGCACCAGGCTCATAGCTGCCTTTGGACCGATTGACCACCACCTCGCTGCCACCACCCTGTCCAACGCCACCGCTACCGAGGATGGAGCTCTGAAGGGGCACCACCTCGAGGCTGCAACTGCGCGCTGCAGCTCACCTGCAGACACTGTCTCAACATTCCCTGGGACAAGCACACAACTGAGACCAGGCATACCACCTCAGGTCACGGACTCGGCGTCAGTGTCCAACGCCAGAACATCCCTGCCGGTGTCCGAGATCGTTTTCCGGCCACATCTGTCGGAAACGCTGCCCCCATGCTCGTCGTCGCTTGAGCGCTTGGAGGCACCGGCACTTGCAGTACTGGACGCTCTACCATGCAACGCGCCGTACCTCTCCTTGGATTACAGCAAGACCCCCTCTGAACAGACGAAAGCGGATCAGCGTACCTCACAACATGCAATGGCAGAACGTGAGAACGTTTGCAACTTGCTGCGAGACGTCTATCCAGAAGCCGCCAAGGTGTCTGACACGGCTGAGATCGTTTTGATCGAAGACCTGCCAGTGCAGCACAAGTCTCCGGCTGTTGGAGCGGCTACTGACGAGGATATCTCGGCTGCTAGCAGTGTCGCTTCAAGAAAAGGTCAGCGTCGAAGGTCAGCGCGTGAACTCAGCTTCCCGTTGGCACAGACGTCTAGTAAGACATCTAGAGGCCCCTCTAACCACAGCAAAAAGTGCAGATGGCCTGGTTCGGTGCAACAAGTGGCGTTACAGGACCCACCACTTCATTCCCTGCTCTCCCAAGTGCGACGGCATAAACGTGCGGGCTACATACGACCACACTACATCACCCAGGATCACCCGCTAGAGCACGCTGAAGCGCCTTCTCAAGCCAAGTCGTCGCGTGGCCTGGACCGACCACCGCCATGCAGCCAGTGTCGCCCACCAGAGGCACTTCAGGCAGCTCTCCCGACCAACTTTCAGCGTGGTGGGGACCGACCATCGCGATGCAGCCAACACCGCCCACCAGAGACATTGTCGACTGTTCCGCGCGCTCGCAGTCATGGCCGAGTGTGATGACGAAGAGCGGCACCAAGGCTCTGGCGCGCGGACAGCTGGGCGATAGAGGCAGAGGAAGAAGAGGGCAGACAATAGAACAGCTTGGCCCAGGAACGGGTGTTGTCTCTGTCTCGTCCTTTACAATATATATATATATATATATATATATATATATATATATATATATATATATATACAGTGTGTTTCAGGTAAGAAGCACCAAGTACTAAAAAATTAAACATAGGTGCTACGCATCTCCAATTAGTGCAGTATTGTTCTGAGCCATGTAGAGCACGTCAGAATATTTTTTTCAATCCGCCAAGCTCGGTATTTAACAAAGATTGCTTAATGAACTTTTTGAATAGTAACTATAGAGAAAAGTTTTCACTGCAAAAGTTGTAGCGCTTGTTCAGAAACATCGAATTTTTTAATCTATGCTACGATAACTCCCTTGCTTAATTTTTTCCGGCCTTTCTTTAAAGCGCCGGAATTTTAATAAAATAGCACGTGACTGCCGCCTAACGCGCGGCGCTTTTAGTGCCCTCAAATGTACGTTGAACGAATTATCAAAGGCTGCTCCGCGCACGAAGGTTGATTGAGCAGGCTGCCGGTGACTGCGATGGACGCTAAATTATGATAGAGGCGTGCCATCCAAAAAAAAAAAAAAGATCTACGAAAGAGCGGCCGTCACCTGTGAGTGCATCTTTTATCTCGGTCCTGCACCACGCTGTCACCCTCGCCCCTTCGAATGTGTTTCTTCATTGGTGCGAAAAAAAAAATGCCTACCCTACATCAAATGCTACCTACGGTCTCATGTAGCATTTGCTCCGTGGCTGCCGCTTTTTTGTTGAATTTTTATTTGTTGTTGAAACGGTATGCTCATTTTGTCGCTTAACCTCCATCGCAGTGACCGATAACCTGTTACACCGATCTTCGTGCACGAATCAGCCTTTGATAATTCGTTCAACCTATATTTGAGGGCACTGAAAGCGCCGCGCGTTTGGCGGCAGTCACGTGGTATTTTTTGAAATTCGCGCGCTTTAAAGAAAGGCCGGAAAAAAATTAAGCAGGGGAGTTATGTTAGCACAGATTGAAAAATTTATTGTTTCTGAACAAGCGCTACAACTTTTGTATTGAAAACTGTTCTCTAGAGTTATTATTTAAAAAGTTCATTAAGCAATCTTTGTTAATTGCCGAGCTTGGCGGATTGAAAAAAATATTCTGACGTGCTCTATATGGCTCAGAACAATATTAGGCTAATTGCAGACGCGTAGCGTCTCTGCTTAATTTTTTATTGGTGCTTTTTAGCTGAAACACCCTGTGTCTATATATATATATATATATATATATATATATATATACGGCGTCGGCAAAAATCAGCCGAGACTGTCCATATAATTGCTATCGCAATAAAAGATAAGGATGTGTAATTGCTGCAGGCACCATGAGAAGATTCAGCTCATGCCCTCTAGTGTGGAAAACAGGGTGAACTTTTTTTGAAGAAGGAGGTGGCTTCCTCGAAAACCAGGCGCAATCGTAATCCAAACAAGCTCTTCTTTTGTTCTGGGGTTGTTTGTTTCGCATCGCAGAAATCAACTGAAGTGCGCCTGTGCCGAGAATGTCGCTGGAAACGGGAGAATTAGTGGGCTCACGTGTGTGCAATCCATTGTTCTCGGGAGCCTCTGGCTTAGGAAAGTGTCGAACTCTGCTGGCAGTGTAGAAGAATGCTTGATTTTTCTGCTCTCATCATTTTCTGTTTGTTTACCCGTCGTGGGCAAGCTCTATCCGTTGACTTGGAGACAGCGCAAGACATCTGAAGCTGTGCTTGGGCCGATTATTTGGCGCGTGAGCTCCAGCTGTGCTTTTCGGGAAATGTTCTTTGTCGTAGCGAGTAGGCGAATTTTTTCTTTGTTGCTTCTCCACTCTTAACCGAGCAGGTGGGCACAGCTGCATATAATACTTCTTTAACCAATTAATTAAGTAGAAACGCTTTTAGCGATATTGCAGAGGGGAGTGACATTATACGTTACGCAAAGAGAAACCAGAAAGTTGTGCGGCAGGCCGGCTGTAGGCCTCGCTGGAGCATCAGAGAGGCCTCTATGATTGCGCTCATCTAGACACGCATTTGCCACCAATATCAGGCTTTGATATGAGCGGGAAACGCTTTACCCTGGTCCATACGGTGTGGTGCAACAAGTGATGGATGTAACCTGTAATCACTGGCGTTAGGGAGGGTTGAATTCAAACGAACGAACGATCAATCAAATGAATGAATGAATGAATGAATGAATGAATGAATGAATGAATGAATGAATGAACAATCTGTTAAATAGTGGCTAACTTATCTGCTGACGTTTCGGCCCCCACACGGAAGCCTCGTAGCAAAGGTCATTTGTAGTAAAGATCCGGGCAAGCTCGCGACACCCTTCAGCATGTCTGACTGTGGCAGAAATAAGCGCACACTCAGATGAATCTTGCTTGTATGAAAGAAATGTGTCGATTACGTGGGACGGGTGCCGTCCGTACAAAAAGAAGAAGGGTGATAAACCAGTAGTGCTCTGAGGGGAGGTTGTAGGCGTAGGTGACGAAGGGCGCAACGGCATCCGAATTTGTGTGGTCGGCGGTGACGTACATTCAGAGCATGTTGCCGAGCGTATATGTTACGCTGAACAGCACAGTGTAAGTTAGTCGTTACGCACCTTCAGGCAGCTTGCTAGCCCAGATAAGCATGCAAAGGACCGAGCACGGCATGTTCCGACGGCTGTATCCGAGTGAAGATCCTACCACAAGAGGTGAAATTGCTGGGTGCTGGCTTGACAGGCTATTGGTGCATCGAGTGAGGATATGTAAGATTTTTCGCTCCAAGTGGCCGCGCCAAGCTGGTCTAAACTGAGAGAGCCTTTATCTATAGCTGCATCTTCTGGACAGATCATCAACGCCAAAGAAAACATCGCGGGCATGATGCTCACTAATCGACAGAACGACTGAGTTTCTCCGGCAGCATTCAGTCACCACCTTACGAGACATCACTCCGGAGAAGCTGCCGCCACCAATTAATCGTGCGCACATTCTGGGTGATGTGACTCCTCCGGTAAAAGTGAGACAGGAAATGAATCTGTGGATCCTCGCGAAACACCACATGAACTGCTTTCGCTTGCTGGGCAAATTGCTCAACACATGCCGGAAGACTAATGAAGCAGGTGTGCCTCACATGATGTTGACATTTTGTTCCGTCAAAAACCAGTTTGCAGCGCCCTGCCGACCAAGTATGTAGCTTCCTTCTTCAAGGCGCAACCCTTTGCGATTTTGCGTTCCGAAAAAGAAGGATGTGTTGCTGTTTTACGTTTGGGTACCTTCAATGACGAGGGCACTCTTGCTATTGATTCTCTCTTCGGACATCAGGGTAGTATTTGTTTAACAAATGTAATATCCGAGGCCAAGAGGCCTTGTACTGTTTTAAACCTAGAGAAGTTAACAGTCTGTCGAAAAATCCACAAAGCTTAGCTTGGATTTCTTTTTTACAGCTAAATCGCACAAGAATGACTGGCGTCTACGAGTAATAGCTACCGAAAGATGGACCTGGTAGAAATCAGTTGCCATACTTTTCGAAAGTAATCATAATCTACTAAGTGTTGACGACCCTTTTTTTGGTAAAAAAGCGCGGACGCTGTAATCAGGTTTGTAAAGAAATATAGGAAGAGCCTGGGAGCCTTTTTTGGAAATGTTAAGGACCTGTATTATTGCTTGCCATATAACGAGATGTTTAACAACTTAGAAGACAGCATTGACTCTTTTGGATCAGCAGCATTTCAGAACGCGACAGAGATTAGAGTTAGTGGGTTCATCGTTTTGCTGAAAATGTGCATCAAACATACGATTGTCTCGTGGGATCATTGCTAATATACCAAAAAGTGTCGTCAATGAAACACACAGAACAAGAAACTACACGGACACAGAAAGAGAACACACACAGCGCTGACTTACAACAGTTTGAATGTAGCGCGTATTAGCGCGGTACATAAAAGAAAGCAACACGACACAGACGTAGAGATAGGTTGGCGCTAAACTTTCAACAGTCTTTTTTCGTGCCATTCACACCCATTGTATACATCCGCGAGAAACCACAACTCATCTTGCAGGTGTTCTTAAACCAAGGAACGTCAGCTCCTTTTCCGACAAGGAAATCGATGACGAGCTCACACACGTCTCCTAATTCTTTTATAGCTTCAGCTTTCTTTATCTCCCGTGCGAGCCGATCCCTAGAACGACCGGTAACAATGCAACTATACAGATCAGGGGAGCACCCACAGCCTTCGGAGTGCGCCACCAGGAATCCTCCCACCATACGCTTATTTCTCGCGTTATAGTAGTGTTCGCGTAATCTGTCATTCAGACACCGTTTAGTATAGCCCAGTATAGTGCAGTCTGCCCAGTATAGTACAGCCCGCATGATAATGAAAACTTGTAGACTACACAGGATACACAATCAACAAATCTAACGTGGTGTTTCTCATCACAAGCAGGGGAGCGACAGTTCTTGTATTTCCTGGGCAAGTCAGCTTCCAAAGCTCCCCTAGTTTTTTGGGCGTTGAAAAAACGACTCGTACGTTAGCCCTCTCGGCCACTTTTTTTAAGTTGTGAGAAACAGTGTGCACATAAAGAATCAGTGAGACCATTTCACTGTTTACAAACACAGCTGCTGGACGGCTTCCGGTTTTGTGCGCCGGCGTAGCCTACTAGCACTGGCGGGGAACAAAAGCCTTAGCGAGTAGCGCGCACATTTTCAACAGTTTTCTCCCTGTGTCTGGCCAAATATTTTAAATAAATATTCTTCTAAGCTGCATAAGAGTTAGTCCTTCACTTTAAGGTGCCTTCCTTTTACCTGAAAGCGGAAAAAGAGTATTTCCTTATTCTGGCACAATTTAAGAAACACGCTTTCTGCTTCGGCGTTAGAGAGTGATAATTAAAGTGACCGGAAGTTTCGTGGGTGCAAAACGTGGTGCTGCTATCGCAATCTTGACGCCGACCGAAAAGGCGAATAGGGAGCAAAAGTTTATTAGGGCATGTTCTCTCACATATATAGAGAAAATTGGCCACTTAAATGCGCATGTCAACAGCAGATAAACGATTCCCATCGTCTTAGAAATTCAGACCGAAGGAATTGCAACTCCTCATTCGATAACATCACTGACGGCGAACTAACGCATTTATCACCTAACCCCTGAATTATCTCTGCTTCAATTATTTCACGCACACGTTTATTCCTATGTTTGCTAACTATGTCAGCTTCTTGAAAGATTGGTTCACACGTGCAGTCCTTACAACGTAGAGCAAGAATGCCTCCCTGCTCTTTCACGACGTTCCGAGCATGCTCCCTGAACATAAAATCGATACATTGGCCAGTTTGGCCGGTGTAATGCTTCCCACAACTGAATGAAATAACACAAAGTACACCAACTGCGCAAAATTTGAATAGGAGCTCGATGTTTCTTTGTCCAAGAATTTGCCTCTTCACCATTTCTGTCAGGTTGAGTTAGCCTACACAAGGAAGCTAACGTGAGGGGCCAAAAATACAGTTGAAACCTGTGATTTCTGAGCGACTCGTTCAAGGTTATGTGTCACCGTGTGAATATATAGAATACCGTTTTCTTCTTTGTGTTACTTGGTTGAGGCTGCGATGGTCGCACCAGTATTTCCGGTAGTCTTTCAGCAACTGAATCTATCAGAGCAGAGGGTATGCGGCCGACAGACGTCCGGCGCGCATCCTCTCCGCTTACACTCCCCTTGAGCCGCGATCGTCGGCTTCGCTCGGACGCTTTCACTCACACATACAATACACGACGCGCGGGGCGATGTTATCAATTTGCACTTTATACAGAACCACAGGCCGATGGCAAAACTACGCCTCGAGTGTTCATATAATTGCTATCGGAATACCAGTTTTAGCGGTGGTATTCTTTCGAAATTTTACTTTACTGAATGTCCATTGCAAGGCACATCACGAGCTGCTTACCCGAAGGTCGGGTGTTGGACACCGGCCTTGGTGGTCGCATTTCGACGGACAAGAAATGCTAGAGGTCAGTGTGCTGCACGATGTCAGTGCACTTTAGTGAGCACCAGATGGTCGAAATATGCGGACCATTCAGTGCAGCATACCTCATAATCATATCGGTGTTTTGGCACGTAAAACCTCAGATATTATAATGATAGACATCATTACTTAAATGGAGAGACACAACGCTTGACCTATTAATGTAAAACAACAAATATGCCCCAACACATTAAAGAACGCAAGAATATTACATTGACGTAGCGCAAGGTGCATGTGATTGCCACTT